>NC_143515.1:82580916-82793416 GCF_031878675.1 Megascapheus bottae | reverse complement strand
CCCTGATTCTACACCTGGACTGGAGGAGTCGATCCTCCTCAGAGCTCCATTCCAGGTCACTCACCCCTGATTCTAGACCTGGACTGGAGGAGTGGATCCTCCTCAGAGCTCCATTCCCAGACCACTCACCCCTGATTCTAGATCTGGACTGGAGGAGTGGATCCTCCTCAGAGCTCCATTCCAGGTCACTCACCCCTGATTCTAGACCTGGACTGGAGGAGTGGATCCTCCTCAGAGCTCCATTCCAGGTCACTCACCCCTGATTCTAGACCTGGACTGGAGGAGTGGATCCTCCTCAGAGCTCCATTCCAGGTCACTCACCCCTGATTCTAGACCTGGACTGGAGGAGTGGATCCTCCTCAGAGCTCCATTCCCAGACCACTCACCCCTGATTCTAGATCTGGACTGGAGGAGTGGCTCCTCCTCAGAGCTCCATTCCAGGTCACTCACCCCTGATTCTAGACCTGGAATGGAGGAGTGGATCCTCCTCAGAGCTCCATTGCAGGTCACTCACCCCTGATTCTAGACCTGGACTGGAGAGGTGGATCCTCCTCAGAGCTCCATCCAGGTCACTCACCCCTGATTCTAGACCTGGACTGGAGGAGTGGATCATCTTCAGAGCTCCATTTCAGGTCACTCATCCCTGATGCTACACCTGGACTAGAGGAGTGGCTCCTCCTCAGAGCTCCATTCCAGGTCACCCAGCCCCTGATTCTAGACCTGGACTGGAGAGGTGGATCCTCCTCAGAGCTCCATTCTAGGTCACTCACCCCTGATTCTAGAACTGGACTGGAGAGGTGGATCCTCCTCAGAGCTCCATTCCAGGTCACTCACACCTGATTCTAGACCTGGACTGGAGGAGTGGATCCTCCTCAGACGTCCATTCCAGGTCACTCACCCCTGATTCTAGACCTGGACTGGAGGAGTGGATCCTCCTCAGAGCTCCATTCCCAGGCCACTCGCCCCTGGTTCTAGACCTAGACTGGAGGAGTGGATCCTCCTCAGAGCTCCATTCCCAGGTCACTCACCCCTGAATCTGCACCTGGACTGGAGGAGTGGATCCTCGTCAGAGCTCCATTCCAGGTCACCCAGCCCCTGATTCTAGTCCTGGACGGGAGGAGTCGATCCTCCTAAGAGCTCCATTCTAGGTCACTCACCCCTGATTCTAGACCTGGACTGGAGGAGTGGATCCTCCTCAGAGATCCATTCCAGGTCATTCACCCCTGATTCTACACCTGGACTGGAAGAGTCGATCCTCCTGAGAGCTCCATTCCAGGTCACTCACCCCTGATTCTACACCTGGACTGGAGAGGTGGATCTTCCTCAGAGCTCCATTCCAGGTCACTCACCCCTGATTCTAGACCTAGACTGGAGGAATGGATCCTCCTCAGAACTCCATTCCAGGTCACTCACCCCTGATTCTACACCTGGACTGGAGGAGTTGATCCTCCTCAGAGCTCCATTCCAGGTCAATCACCCGTGATCTAGACCTGGACTGGAGGAGTGGACCCTCCTCAGAGCTCCATTCCCAGGCCACTCATCCCTGATTCTAGACCTGGACTGGAGGAGTGGATCCTCATCAGAGCTCCATTCCAGGTCACTCACACCTGATTCTAGACCTGGACTAGAGGAGTGGACCCTCCTCAAAGCTCCATTCCAGGTCACTCACCCCTGCTTCTACACCTGGACTGGAGGAGTGGATCCTCCTCAGAGCTCCATTCCCAGACCACTCAGCCCCTTATTCTACACCTGGACTGGAGGAGTGGATCCTCCTCAGAGTTCCATTACCAGGCCACACACCCCTGATTCCAGACCTGGACTGGAGGAGTGGATCCTCGTCAGAGCTCCATTCCAGGTCACTCACCCCTGACTCTATACCTGGAATGGAGGAGGGGATCCTCCTCAGAGCTCCATTCCAGGTCACCCAGCCCCTGATTCCAGACCTGGGCTGGAGGAGTGGATCCTCCTCAGAGCTCCATTCCAGGTCACCCAGCCCCTGATTCTAGACCTGGACTGGAGGAGTGGATCCTCCTCAGAGCTCCATTCCAGGTCACTCACCCCTGATTCTAGACCTGGAATGGAGGAGTCGATCCTCCTCAGAGCTCCATTCCAGGCCACTCACCCCTGATTCTAGACCTGGACTGGAGGAGTGGATCCTCCTCAGAACTCCATTCCAGGTCAGTCACCCCTCATTCTTCACCTGGACTGGAGGAGTCAATGCATCTCAGAGCTCCATTCCAGGTCACTCGCCCCTGATTATACACCTGGACTGGAGGAGTGGATCCTCCTCAGAGCTCCATTCCAGGTCACTCACACCTGATTCTAGACCTGGAATGGAGGAGTGGACCCTCCTCAAAGCTCCATTCCAGGTCACTCACCCCTGCTTCTACACCTGGACTGCAGGAGTGGATCCTCCTCAGAGCTCCATTCCAGTTCACCCAGCCCCTGATTCTACACCTGGACTGGAGGAGTGGATCCTCCTCAGCGCTCCATTACCAGGCCACATACCCCTGATTCCAGACCTGGACTGGAGGAGTGGATCCTCCTCAGAGCTCCATTCCAGGTCACTCAACCCTGATTCTACACCTGGACTGGAGAGGTGAATCCTCCTCAGAGCTCCATTCCAGGTCACTCACCCCTGATTCTAGACCTGGACTGGAGGAGTGGATCCTCCTCAGAGCTCCAATCCAGGTCACTCACCCCGAATTCTAGACCTGGACTGGAGGAGTGGATCCTCCTCAGAGATCCATTCCAGGTCACCCATCCCTGATTCTAGACCTGCAGTGGAGGAGTGAATCCTCCTCAGAGCTCCATTCCAGGTCACGCAGCCCTAATTCTAGACCTGGACTGGAGGAGTGGATCCTCCTCAGAGCTCCATTCCAAGACCACTCACCCCTGATTCTACACCTGGACTGGAGGAGTGGGTCCTCCTCAGAGCTCCATTCCCAGACCACTGAGCCCTGATTCTAGACCTGGACTGGAGGAGTGGATCCTCCTCAGAGCTCCATTCCAGGTCACTCACCCCTGATTCTACACCTGGATTGGAAGAGTCGATGCTCCTCAGAGCTCCATTCCAGGTCACTCACCCATGATTCTAGACCTGGACTGGAGGAGTGGATCCTCCACAGAGCTCCATTCCAGGTCACTCACCCCTGATTCTACACCTGGATTGGAAGAGTCGATGCTCCTCAGAGCTCCATTCCAGGTCACTCACCCATGATTCTAGACCTGGACTGGAGAGGTGGATCCTCCTCAGAGCTCCATTCCAGGTCACTCACCCCTGATTCTACACCTGGATTGGAAGAGTCGATGCTCCTCAGAGCTCCATTCCAGGTCACTCACCCCTGATTCTAGACCTGGACTGGAGGAGTGGATCCTCCTCAGAGCTCCATTCCAGGTCACTCACCCCTGATTCTAGACCTGGACTGGAGGAGTGGATCCTCCACAGAGCTCCATTCCAGGTCACTCACCCCTGATTCTAGACCTGGACTGGAGGAGTGGATCCTCCTCAGAGCTCCATTCCAGGTCACTCACCCCTGAATCTGCACCTGGACTGGAGGAGTGGATCCTCCTCAGAGCTCCATTCCATGTCACCTAGCACCTGATTCTAGACCTGGACTGGAGCAGTGGATCCTCCTCACATCTCCATTTCAGGACACTCATCCCTGATTCTAGACCTGGACTGGAGGAGTGGATCCTCCTCAGAGCTCCATTCCAGTTCACCCAGCCCCTGATTCTAGACCTGGACTGGAGGAGTAGATCCTCCTCAGAGCTCCATTCCAGTTCTCCCAGCCCCTGATTCTAGACCTGGACTAGAGGAGTGGATCCTCCTCAGAGCTCCATTCCATGTCACCTAGCCCCTGATCTAGACCTGGACTTGAGGAATGGATCCTCCTCAGAGCTCCATTTCAAGTCACTCATCCCTGATTCTAGACCTGGACTGGAGGAATGGATCGTCCTCAGAGTTCCATTCCAGGTCACACACCCCTGATTCTAGACCTAGACTGGAGGAGTGGATCCCCCTCAGAACTCCATTCCAGGTCACTCACCCCTCATTCTACACCTGGACTGGAGGAGTCGATCCTCCTCAGAGCTCCATTCCAGGTCACTCACCCCTGATTATACACCTGGACTGGAGGAGTCGATCCTCCTCAGAGCTCCATTCCAAGTCACTCACCCCTGATTGTAGACCTGGACTGGAGGAGTGGATCCTCCTCAGAGCGCCATTCCAGGTCACCCAGCCCCTGATTCTAGACCTGGACTGGAGGAGTGGATCCTCCTCAGAGCTCCATTCTAGGTGACTCACCCCTGATTCTAGACCTGGACTGGAGGAGTGGATCCTCCTCAGAGCTCCATTCTAGGTCACCCAGCCCCTGATTGTAGACGTGGACTGGAGGAGTGGATCCTCCTCAGAGCTCCATTCCAGGTCACTCACCCCTCATTCTACACCTGGACTGGAGGAGTCGATCCTTCTCAGAGCTCCATTCCAGGTCACTCACCCCTGATTATACACCTGGACTGGAGGAGTGGATCCTCCGCAGAGCTCTATTCCAGGTCACGCAGCCCTGATTCTAGACATGGAATGGAGGAGCTGATCCTCCACAGAGCTCCCTTCCAGGTCACTCCCCCCTGATTCTAGGCCTGGACTGGGGGAGTAGATCCTCCTCAGAGCTCCATTCCAGATCACTCACCCCTGATTCTAGACCTGGACTGGAGGAGTGGATCCTACTCAGAACTCCATTCCAGGTCACTCACCCCTCATTCTACACCTGGACTGGAGGAGTGGATCTTCCTCAGAGCTCCATTCCAGGTCACTCACTCCTGATTCTAGACCTGGACTGGAGGAGTGGATCCTCCTCAGAGCTCCATTCCAGGTCACTCACACCTGATTCTAGACCTGGACTGGAGGAGTGGACCCTCCTCAAAGCTCCATTCCAGGTCACTCACCCCTGCTTCTACACCTGGACTGGAGGAGTGGGTCCTCCTCAGAGCTCCATTCCCAGACCACTCAGCCCCTGATTCTACACCTGTACTGGAGGAGTCGATCCTCCTCACAGCTCCATTCCAGTTCACCCAGCCCATGATTCTAGACCTGGACTGGAGGAGTGGATCTTCCTCAGCACTCCATTACCAGGCCACACACCCCTGATTGCAGACCAGGACTGGAGGAGTGGATCCTCCTCAGAGCTCCATTCCAGGTCACTCACCCCTGATTCTACACCTGGACTGGAGAGGTGGATCCTCCACAGAGCTCCATTCCAGGTCACTCACCCCTGATTCTAGACCTGGACTGGAGGAGTGGATCCTCCTCAGAGCTCCATTCTAGGTGACTCACCCCTGATTCTAGACCTGGACTGGAGGAGTGGATCCTCCTCAGAGCTCCATTCTAGGTCACCCAGCCCCTGATTGTAGACGTGGACTGGAGGAGTGGATCCTCCTCAGAGCTCCATTCCAGGTCACTCACCCCTCATTCTACACCTGGACTGGAGGAGTCGATCCTTCTCAGAGCTCCATTCCAGGTCACTCACCCCTGATTATACACCTGGACTGGAGGAGTGGATCCTCCGCAGAGCTCTATTCCAGGTCACGCAGCCCTGATTCTAGACATGGAATGGAGGAGCTGATCCTCCACAGAGCTCCCTTCCAGGTCACTCCCCCCTGATTCTAGGCCTGGACTGGGGGAGTAGATCCTCCTCAGAGCTCCATTCCAGATCACTCACCCCTGATTCTAGACCTGGACTGGAGGAGTGGATCCTACTCAGAACTCCATTCCAGGTCACTCACCCCTCATTCTACACCTGGACTGGAGGAGTGGATCTTCCTCAGAGCTCCATTCCAGGTCACTCACTCCTGATTCTAGACCTGGACTGGAGGAGTGGATCCTCCTCAGAACTCCATTCCAGGTCATTCACCCCTCATACTACACCTGGACTGGAGGAGTAGATCCTTCTCAGAGCTCCATTCCAGGTCACTCACCCCTGATTATACACCTGGACTGGAGGAGTGGATCCTCCTCAGAGCGCCATTCCAGGTCACCCACCCCTGATTCTAGACCTGGACTGGAGGAGTGGATCCTCCTCAGAGCTCCATTCCAGGTCACGCAGCCCTGATTCTAGACATGGAATGGAGGAGTGGATCCTCCACAGAGCTCCATTCCAGGTCACTCACCCCTGATTCTAGGCCTGGACTGGGGGAGTAGATCCTCCTCAGAGCTCCATTCCAGATCACTCACCCCTGATTCTAGACCTGGACTGGAGGAGTGGATCCTCCACAGAGCTCCATTCCTGGTCACCCAGCCCTGATTCTAGACCTGGACTGCAGGAGTAGATCCTCCTCATATCTCCATTCCAGGTCACTCAGCCCCTTATTTTAGACCTGGACTGGAGGAGTGGATCCTCCTCAGAGCTCCATTCCAGGTCACTCACACCTGATTCTAGACCTGGACTGGAGGAGTGGACCCTCCTCAAAGCTCCATTCCAGGTCACTCACCCCTGCTTCTACACCTGGACTGGAGGAGTGGGTCCTCCTCAGAGCTCCATTCCCAGACCACTCAGCCCCTGATTCTACACCTGTACTGGAGGAGTCGATCCTCCTCACAGCTCCATTCCAGTTCACCCAGCCCATGATTCTAGACCTGGACTGGAGGAGTGGATCTTCCTCAGCACTCCATTACCAGGCCACACACCCCTGATTGCAGACCAGGACTGGAGGAGTGGATCCTCCTCAGAGCTCCATTCCAGGTCACTCACCCCTGATTCTACACCTGGACTGGAGAGGTGGATCCTCCTCAGAGCTCCATTCCAGGTCACTCACCCCTGATTCTAGACCTGGAATGGAGGAGAGGATCCTCCTCAGAGCTCCATTCCAGGTCACACACCCCTGATTCTAGACCTGGAATGGAGGAGTGGATCCTCCTCAGAGCTCCAATCCAGGTCACTCACCCCGGATTCTAGACCTGGACTGGAGGAGTGGATCCTCCTCAGAGCTCCATTCCAGGTCACCCAGCCCTGATTCTCGACCTGGACTGGAGGAGTGGATCCTCCTCAGATCTCCATTCCAGGTCACTCAGCCCCTGATTCTAGACCTGGACTGGAGGAGTGGATCCTCCTTAGAGCTCCATTCCAGGTCACTCACCCATGATTCTAGACCTGGACTGGAGGAGTGGATCCTTCTAAGAGCTCCATTCCAGATCACTCACCCCTGATTCTAGACCTGGACTGTAGGAGTGGATCCTCCTCAGAGCTCCATTTCAGGTCACTCATTCTTGATTCTAGACCTGGACTGGAGGAATGGATCCTCCTCAGAGCTCCATTCTAGGTCACCCAGCCCCTGATTCTAGACCTGGCCTCGAGGAGTGGATCCTCCTCAGAGCTCCATTCCCAGACCACTCATCCCTGATTCTAGACCTGGACTGGAGGAATGGATCCTTCTCAGAGCTCCATTTTAGGTCACCCAGCCCCTGATTCTAGACCTGGACTGGAGGAGTGGATCCTCCTCAGAGCTCCATTCCAGGTCACCCAGCCCCTGATTCTAGACCTGGACTGGAGGAGTGGATCCTCCTCAGAGCTCCATTCCAGGTCACACACCCCTGATTTTAGACCTGGAATGGAGGAGTCGATCCTCCTCAGAGCTCCATTCCAGGCCACTCACCCCTGATTCTAGACCTGGACTGGAGGAGTGGATCCTCCTCAGAGCTCCATTCGAGGTCACTCACCCCTGATTCTAGACCTGGACTTGAGGAGTGGATCTTCATCAGAGTTCCATTCCACGTCACTCACCCCTGATTCTACAACTGGACTGGAGGAGTCGATCCTCCTTAGAGCTCCATTCCAGGTCACTCACCCCTGATTCTAGACCTGGGCTAGGGGAGTGGATCCTCCTCAGAGCTCCATTTCCAGACCACTCACCCCTGATTCTAGACCTGGGCTGGAGGTGTCGATGCTCCTCAGAGCTCCATTCCCAGACCACTCACCCCTGATTCTAGACCTGGACTTGAGGAGTGGATCCTCCTCAGAGGTCCATTCTAGGTCACTCACCCTTGATTCTAGACCTGGACTGGAGGAGTCGATCCTCCTCAGAGCTCCATTGCATGTCACTCACCCCTGATTCTACACCTGGACTGGAGGTGGATCCTCCTCAGAGCTCCATTCCAGGTCACCCAGCCCCTGATTCTAGACCTGGATTGGAGGAGTGGATCCTCCTCAGAGCTCCATTCCGGGTCACTCACCCCTGATTCTAGACCTGTACTGGAGGAGTGGATGCTCCTCAGCTCCATTGCAGGTCACTCACCCCTGATTCTAGGCCTGGACTCGGGGAGTAGATCCTCCTCAGAGCTCCATTCCAGATCACTCACCCCTGATTCTAGACCTGGACTGGAGGAGTGGATCCTCCTCAGAGCTCCATTCCAGGTCGCTCACCCCTGATTCTAGACCTGGACTGGAGGAGTGGTTGCTCCTCAGCTCCATTGCAGGTCACTCACCCCTGATTCTAGGCCTGGACTCGGGGAGTAGATCCTCCTCAGAGCTCCATTCCAGATCACTCACCCCTGATTCTAGACCTGGACTGGAGGGGTCGATGCTCCTCAGAGCTCCATTCCCAGAGCACTCAGCCCTGATTCTAGACCTGGACTGGAGGAGTCGATGCTCCTCAGAGCTCCATTCCCAGACCACTCAGACCTGATTCTAGACCTGGACTGGAGGAGTGGATCCTCCTTAGAGCTCCATTCCAGGTCACTCACCCCTGATTCTTCACCTGGACTGGAGGAGTCGATCCTCCTCAGAGCTCCATTCCAGGTCACTCACCCCTGATTCTAGACCTGGACTGGAGGAGTGGATCCTCCTCAGAGCTCCATTCCCAGGCCACTCAGCCCCTGATTCTGCACCTGGACTGGTAGGAGTTGATCCTCCTCAGAGTCCCCATTTCCAGCAGCCATGCTGCTTCCTCTGCTGTCATTTTCTCTGTCTTCCTCCTGGAAGAGCAGTTTTGATCCATGATTCCTGGGAAAAGTTATGTTGTTGTGTAGAAAGCTTGCTAGCCTGCATGGCACAGTCGAAGCTTGATCTCCCAAGGCCTCTTTAAAAAAATAATCTAAGCTCCAGAGATGAAGAAATCACTAAGCACATAAGACTTGAAAAAGCACTTTTGGGGAAGGGGTCTGCACATGGAGTTTGAACAGAGGGTCTTCCATTTCTAGGCTTCTTCTCTAACCCTCGAGCCTCTCCCCCCATTTTGTGCCTTAGCCCTGTCTCGGGTAAGGTCTTCTGTTCTTTCCCTGGCCAACTTCAGGCCGTATCCCTCCTGCCTGTGGTCTCCCTGTAACCACCACACCGGCCTGGTTGGTTTTACGTGGGTTGCCATTACCATCCTTCAGCCTGGAAAACTGAGCAACCATTATTTAAATCGATGCAGCTTCAGAAGTGCCTGCACTATTGAGGATTTCTAACGTTTCTGCTTCACAAGAACCACTCTTCTCTGGAAGTCATTCCCTGTGAAATGGGTCTAAGCCAACTGTAACCGCCTACTTGATGTCTTGGGGAAATCCATTGAAGCCCAGGACCACCCCTCCCCCTGAGGCCCTCCTCCTCAGTCCCGGGTGGCAGCTTGGGTTTGTAAGTGCCTAACATTGGGTAGGTGGATGGCTGGATAGACTGACCAATGGCAGGACAGACGGAGGTGTGAACAGATGAATTCCTATGGAGATAGGACCCCTGGTGAGCCCCATTCGAAGGATTCAGGGCACGAATTCAGCACTGTGCAGCCCGTGGCAAATGCTGACACCTTCACATTGCTGGCACTCAGCTTGGACGGTCTCCTACCCGAAATCCTCCCAAGCACCACTGCCCCTCACACCACCCCACACTCAGGCACACAGGGACAGCCCCTCCTGGGACCCCCGCCACCCCACCTGCAGGCACGCCAGGGACTGTCCCTCACGCCACCCCACACGCAGGCACGCCAGGGACTGTCCCTCTGTGCCTCCACCAGGACTCGGCTGGGATGTGGGGGAGTTGTCACAGCTGCAGTGGACTCCACCATGCTTGACAGATTGTCTCGTGTGTCTCTCACCAGTTCCTGGTTGCTTCTTTCTGCCATGACGCGCTCTCCCTGGTCTTCTTTAGAACCGCGACCCCTCTCCTTCAGGTAATGCCGAGTGGTCTGCAGGAGGCATGTTTCTCCATGTCTAGCATCACAAAGCCCGGATCACCTCACTATTGTTTTACCTAAATTGCCCACACGTTCTCTCATGCCAGATACTTTATTGGTTGTGGTATTTTTATCCCCTCATGGTGAGGGGTCATTATCTTTACACATTAGCTAGGAAAATGATGACTTTGTGTAGATTCAGAATTTACAGCTAGACACTGGTAGATGCATGGAGAAATTAAATCCACATCAATCTGAGGCCAAGTTTGGAGTTTTATAGGCGTCAGTTATTTACCACTAGCCATGTGGCACAGATAATAATTCATCAGTCACTCTTCAGATAGGCTGTGTAGATGGTCCGTGTAGATATTCCCCGCAGAGAGGCTGTGTAGACACTTCCTGGAGCTTTCCCTGTAGATGGCCTGTGCAGATATACCGTGTAGATATGCCTTGTAGATATCTGTGTCTTACCATGTGCAGTGGCGGGCCCAGTTGTTGCCCATTGGCAGCAGATTAGAACACCTGGGTCTCCTTCATCTCACCTTCACCAAGTGCCCAAGGGGGCACAGACACCCATCAGAGAGACAGACATGGAATAGGATAACACAGGGTGCTTTATGAGCTTTATGAGCTTCTGAATTTTAGAAGACGCGGTTGTGACCTTTGCCGCGCAGCACATTTCATGTATCAGGTTCCTCTGGCAGAGGGGCACCACGTGGCCCTCCTCCCGTGGGGTCGCAGAGACAAACAGCACAGAGGCATGCACTGCACCTGCGTCCTGTGTGCAGCCACCTGGCCAGGGCGCCCCAGCTCGGGGCCTTCACCGCTCAGATCCACCCTCCACCCCAGCCACGGGGCTGGGTCTGCTTTGATGGGTAGCCTGAATCCTTCTTCCACTCTTGCCTAGGTCTTCCCCAATCTGGGTCCCTCCCAAACTAGGTCAGAGTCGGCCAGCAGCCTCTCTCCCGGCCTGGCAGACATTTGGTACAGAGCCACTCCGCCCTGTTGGCCTGATTTGCTTGCCTCCTCTCTCCCCTCAGGCACCACCCCGTGGCGTCCTCCTCCAGGCCAGCAAAGTAGGTCAATCCAAGGATTGGGTTATTTTCTCTCCTGCCATGTTCAGTGCTCTTCCCATCAGCCCCCGGCCCTGGAAAATTAGCACGATCTGGCAAGGGTTTAAGTCCACGCTGAGAGGTGGAGATGGTAGAGCAGCCGCTCAGCTGCGGTGGCTGCTCAACCCCACTATCCTAAGAGGGAGGAGATGGGATGTGCAGGGGAGGCAGGAGTTGGGCTCTGCTCACTCACACTCATGTATGTTGACGTCCACGATGACGGTGTGGTGGGAGGCGCCAGCCTCAAGGCGCTCGCTGTGGTAGGAATACATTCGCATCTATTTTAACTGGTTTATTCTCCATCCTCAAGCCCTTGGGCCCAGGTTCCTCCCTTAGAGGTGCTCACACCCTCGTGTGAGCCTCTAATTAAAAGTGTTCACTTTGCTGGGCCAGGCCTCCCGAGGCCATCGCAGTGACGGCCACCTGGGTGGCCTACAGGCATCTCTGCCCCTCTGGGTCAGGCTCAGCTGACACACAGAAGAGAGCACGCGCGTCTGTCATGCAGTGGATGGTTTTCTGGGGTAGTGCTCCTGCAGACAACCCTGGGACAAGTGTAACACCGTATGTCCACCTCCCGAGCCCCACATCTCAGCACATGAGCACCACGTCGCCCCTCCACCCTCCACAGGTCCACTCGGGATCCCACAGGAGCCCCACATCTCAGCACATGAGCACCACGTCTCCCTCCACCCTCCCAGGTCCACTCGGGATCCCACAGGAGCCCCACATCTCAGCACATGAGCACCACGTCGCCCCTCCACCCTCCCAGGACCACTCGGGATCCCTCCCGAGCCCCACATCTCAGCACATGAGCACCACGTCGCCCCTCCACACTCCACAGGACCACTCGGGATCCCTCCCGAGCCCCACATCTCAGCACATGAGCACCATGTCGCCCCTCCACCCTCCACAGGTCCACTCGGGATCCCTCCCGAGCCCCACATCTCAGCACGTGAGCACCACGTCGCCCTTCCACCCTCCCAGGACCACTCGGGATCCCTCCCGAGCCCCACATCTCAGCACGTGAGCACCACGTCGCCCCTCCACCCTCCACAGGTCCACTCGGGATCCCTCCCGAGCCCCACATCTCAGCACATGAGCACCACGTCGCCCCTCCACCCTCCACAGGTCCACTCGGGATCCCACAGGAGCCCCACATCTCAGCACATGAGCACCACGTCTCCCCTCCACCCTCCACAGGTCCACTCGGGATCCCTCCCGAGCCCCACATCTCAGCACATGAGCACCACGTCGCCCCTCCACCCTCCCAGGTCCATTCGGGATCCCACAGGAGCCCTACATCTCAGCACATGAGCACCACGTCACCCCTCCACCCTCCACAGGTCCACTCGGGATCCCACAGGAGCCCCACATCTCAGCACATGAGCACCACGTCTCCACTCCACCCTCCACAGGTCCACTCGGGATCCCTCCCGAGCCCCACATCTCAGCACGTGAGCACCACGTCGCCCCTCCACCCTCCACAGGTCCACTCGGGATCCCTCCCGAGCCCCACATCTCAGCACATGAGCACCACGTCTCCACTCCACCCTCCCAGGTCCACTCGGGATCCCACAGGAGCCCCACATCTCAGCACATGAGCACCACGTCTCCACTCCACCCTCCACAGGTCCACTCGGGATCCCTCCCGAGCCCCACATCTCAGCACATGAGCACCACGTCGCCCCTCCACCCTCCCAGGTCCATTCGGGATCCCTCCCGAGCCCCACATCTCAGCACATGAGCACCACGTCTCCACTCCACCCTCCCAGGTCCACTCGGGATCCCACAGGAGCCCCACATCTCAGCACATGAGCACCACGTCTCCACTCCACCCTCCACAGGTCCACTCGGGATCCCTCCCGAGCCCCACATCTCAGCACATGAGCACCACGTCTCCACTCCACCCTCCACAGGTCCACTCGGGATCCCTCCCGAGCCCCACATCTCAGCACATGAGCACCACGTCGCCCCTCCACCCTCCACAGGTCCACTCGGGATCCCTCCCGAGCCCCACATCTCAGCACATGAGCACCACGTCGCCCCTCCACCCTCCACAGGTCCACTCGGGATCCCTCCCGAGCCCCACATTTCAGCACATGAGCTCCACATCGCCCCTCCAGCCTCCCAGGACCACTCGGGATCCCTCCTGAGCCCCACATCTCAGCACATGAGCACCACGTCGCCCTTCCACCCTCCCAGGACCACTCGGGATCCCTCCCGAGCCCCACATCTAAGCACATGAGCACCACGTCACCCCTCCAGCCTCCCAGGACCACTTGGGATCCCTCCCGAGCCCCACATCTCAGCTTCCACCCTGTTGAGGACCATGTCTCCCTTCCATCCTCCCGCCTACCCCTCTCCCACTCCATCCTCCTGAGCGAGTACCATGTCTCCACCCCAGACCCTTCTGAGATGACTGTAAAGCACCTCTGCCATCATGTGTGGTACTCCTGTGCTGTGCCTCTGCAGCCAAGAGCATCAGACCTAGGTGTGGTGACATGTGTTTCCATGTCTGTGCTTGTCCCACTAAGCCTGCCCAGTTGGGCAGCGACTGGGCACGGTGATGCCCCATGACTCTGGATGGGGATCCCCCTTCCCTTATTAATAAAACCTCCTTGAAGAAGCCTGTCCCATTGCTTTCGAACCCCTTCCCCCTAAGGAGGCCTCAGTGGACAAAAGTGGAAGGGGCCCAGGGCAGACGCTATCACCTCTGTGGAGGGAGGAGTCCCCTCTATACCTTTCACCTTGTAGGACCTAGAGGCCACTCCTGGTGTTCTATGGCCATGCCCTCCAGCTACTCAAGCCTGGGCACACAGCTCCAGTGCCTCCAGCCCTGGACCCAGAGCTCCAGCTCCTCCAGATCAAGGCCCAGATCTCCAGCTCCTACATCACAGGACCCAGAGCTCCAGCTCCTGCAGCCTTGTACACAGGCTCCAGCTCCTCCAGCACTGGGCCCAGAGCTCCAGCTCCTCCAGCACAGGACCAAGAGCTCCAGCTCCTCCAGCACTGAGCCAAGAGCTCCAGCTCCTCCAGCACAGGACCCAGAGCTCCAGCTCCTCCAGCCCTGGGCCCAGAGCTCCAGCTCCTCCAGCACAGGACCAAGAGCTCCAGCTCCTCCAGCACTGAGCCAAGAGCTCCAGCTCCTCCAGCCCTGGATCCAGAGCTCCAGCTCCTCCAGCACAGGACCCAGAGCTCCAGCTCCTCCAGCACAGGACCCAGAGCTCCAGCTCCTCCAGCCCTAGGCCCAGAGCTCCAGCTCCTCCAGCACAGAACCCAGAGCTCCAGCTCCTCCAGCCCTGGGCCCAGAGCTCCAGCTCCTCCAGCACAGGGCCCAGAGCTCCAGCTCCTCCAGTGCTGAGCCCAGAGCTCCAGCTCCTCCAGCACTGAGCCAAGAGCTCCAGCTTCTCCAGCACAGGACCCAGAGCTCCAGCTCCTCCAGCCCTGGGCCCAGAGCTCCAGCTCCTCCAGCACAGGGCCCAGAGCTCCAGCTCCTCCAGAACTGAGCCAAGAGCTCCAGCTTCTCCAGCACAGGACCCAGAGCTCCAGCTCCTCCAGCACAGGACCCAGAGCTTCAGCTCCTCCAGCACAGGGCCCAGAGCTCCAGCTCCTCCAGCCCTGGGCCCAGAGCTCCAGCTTCTCCAGCACAGGACCCAGAGCTCCAGCTCCTCTAGCACTGAGCCAAGAGCTCCAGCTTCTCCAGCACAGGACCCAGAGCCCCAGCTCCTCCAGCACAGGACCCAGAGCTCCAGCTCCTCCAGCCTTGGGCCCAGAGCTCCAGCTCCTCCAGCCCTGGGCCCAGAGCTCCAGCTCCTCCAGCACAGGACCCAGAGCTCCAGCTCCTCCAGCACAGGACCCAGAGCTCCAGCTCCTCCAGCCCTGGGCCCAGAGCTCCAGCTCCTCCAGTGCTGAGCCCAGAGCTCCAGCTCCTCCAGCACAGGACCCAGAGCTCCAGCTCCTCCAGCACAGGGCCCAGATCTCCAGCTCCTCCAGCCCTGGGCCCAGAGCTCCAGCTCCTCCAGCGCTGAGCCCAGAGCTCCAGCTCCTCCAGCACTGGGCCCAGAGCTCCAGCCCCTCCAGCACAGGACCAAGAGCTCCAGCTCCTCCAGCCCTGGGCCCAGAGCTCCAGCTCCTCCAGCACTGAGCCCAGAGCTCCAGCTCCTCCAGCACTGGGCCCAGAGCTCCAGCCCCTCCAGCACAGGACCAAGAGCTCCAGCTCCTCCAGCACTGAGCCAAGAGCTCCAGCTCCTCCAGCACAGGACCCAGAGCTCCAGCTCCTCCAGCACAGGACCCAGAGCTCCAGCTCCTCCAGCACAGGGCCCAGAGCTCCAGCTCCTCCAGCCCTGGGCCCAGAGCTCCAGCTCCTCCAGTGCTGAGCCCAGAGCTCCAGCTCCTCCAGCCCTGGGCCCAGAGCTCCAGCTCCTCCAGCACAGGGCCCAGAGCTCCAGCTCCTCCAGCACAGGGCCCAGAGCTCCAGCTCCTCCAGCACAGGGCCCAGAGCTCCAGCTCCTCCAGCCCTGGGTCCAGAGCTCCAGCTCCTCCTGCACAATATCCAGAACTCCGGCTCCTCCAGCCCTGGGCCCATGCTCCATCTTCTCCAGGGCTCAGCCCAAAGCTCCAGCTTCTCCAGCACAGGACCCAGAGCTCCAGCTCCTCCAGCCCTGGGCCCAGAGCTCCAGCTCCTCCAGCACAGGGCCCAGAGCTCCAGCTCCTCCAGCACAGGGCCCAGAGCTCCAGCTCCTCCAGCACAGGGCCCAGAGCTCCAGCTCCTCCAGCCCTGGGTCCAGAGCTCCAGCTCCTCCTGCACAATATCCAGAACTCCGGCTCCTCCAGCCCTGGGCCCATGCTCCATCTTCTCCAGGGCTCAGCCCAAAGCTCCAGCTTCTCCAGCACAGGACCCAGAGCTCCGGCTCCTCCAGCACAGGACTCAGAGCTCCAGCTCCTCCAGCCCTGGACACAGGCTCCAGCTCCTCCAGCCTTGGGCCCCACCTTCTTTGTCATAACTTGTAACCACCAGCACTTCAGCCCGAAAAGAGAAATAACCTCACCTTCAGCTGGAAGGCTCTAGTCAGGCAGTGAGAGAGCTCCTGTGGGAGCAGAACCCCAAGCTGAAAGCCACAGCAAGCAGCCTACCTGAAGTGCTGTTCTGAGTCTCCCCTGGTGTGCCTGTGTGAGTGTTGAACCTGTTCCCCAGCTGCTGCCTGTGGCTGCCTGGCAGACCCTCCTCGGGGGGCAGCGCTCAAGGTCAGGCCCACCCACATTAGGGTGTCTGTCCATGTGACATTTCACTGGAAACTCATATTCCCCTCTGTCTTCCCTTTCAGTATCCCCGAACAGAGATATTTCAGAGAGGAAATAAAAATCATCAGAACATTTCCTTTAGAGATGAGAGTTGGTGCCTGTGGGATTTTCTGGGAAATGCACAGTCGCTCACCGTGACCGCTCTTATCAAGCCAGCTCAAGATGTCATCTTCCTGAAAATCACTGAAAAAATAATTAGAAGCCCTGGGTCTGGGCTGGGGCCACAGGCTTACCAGTGTCCTTGTGCACGTCCTTGTGCACTGTCTTCGTGCAGTTACATCCCATGCAACGAGGCTTGGCCCGCTGAGGACAAGACTCCAGCTTCCTGGGGGCTCCAGCCTCACAGAGTTGCATCCACTCCGGGAGAGGCAGGGTACCCGCCCATTGCGAGTGGTCAGCAGAGGACCAGGCTGTTGGCAGAGCCTTCACGGATGACCCAGGAGCCGTGACTGGGGCACGGCTGCTGCTGTGGTGTTGGGAGGGTGATGGGCGGAGGAGGCGGGGGCCACACAGTGTCACCAGCTTAAGCTGCCCAGCACTGTGTCTAGCTGGCATGGGCCCAGGGGAGTGGTCACTAGGGAGAGAGCTGCCACCCTGAGCACTGTCTCAGGAGCCTACACAGAGGCTGTCCTTCAGAACAGCTCCTGTCCAGTCATCCAGCCGAGGCAAGGGCTTCCTGGGAGCTCATGAGACATGTGTGGAAGGACATGTGCTCTGATATTGTGGGAAGGCATGTGCTCCACTGTCAAGGGAGGGTGTGTGCTCTGCCGTCACGAGAAGGCGTGCACTCCTCTGTCACGAGAAGGCGTGCGCTCTCCTGTCATGAAAAGGCGTGTGCTCTCCTGTCATGAGAAGGTGTGTGCTCTGCATTCATGAGAAGGCGTGCGCTCTGCCATCACGAGAAGGCGTGTGCTCTCCTGTCATGAGAAGGCGTGTGCTCTCCTGTCATGAGAAGGCATGTGCTCTGCAGTCATGGCAAGGCATGTGCTCTGCAGTCATGAGATGCTGTGTGCTCTCCTGTCATGAGAAGGCGTGTGCTCCGCGTCATGGCAAGGCGTGTGCTCTGCCGTCATGAGATGCTGTGTGTTCTCCTGTCATGAGAAGGCGTGTGCTCTCCTGTCATGAGAAGGCGTGTGCTCTGCGTCATGGCAAGGCGTGTGCTCTGCTGTCATGAGAAGGCGTGTGCTCTGCTGTCATGAGAAGGCGTGTGCTCTGCATCATGGCAAGGCGTGTGCTCTGCCGTCATGAGAAGGCATGTGCTCTGCTCTCATGAGAAGGCGTGTGCTCTGCTGTCATGAGAAGGCGTGTGCTCTGCTCTCATGAGAAGGCGTGTGCTCTGCCGTCATGAGAAGGCGTGTGCTCTGCGTCATGGCAAGGCGTGTGCTCTGCCGTCATGAGAAGGCGTGTGCTCTGCTCTCATGAGAAGGCGTGTGCTCTGCCGTCATGAGAAGGCGTGTGCTCTGCTCTCATGAGAAGGCGTGTGCTCTGCTCTCATGAGAAGGCGTGTGCTCTCCTGTCATGAGAAGGCGTGCGCTCTCCTGTCATGAGAAGGCGTGCGCTCCTCTGTCATGAGAAGGCGTGTGCTCTCCTGTCATGAGAAGGCGTGCGCTCCTCTGTCATGAGAAGGCGTGCGCTCTCCTGTCATGAGAAGGTGTGTGCTCTGCGTCATGGCAAGGCGTGTGCTCTGCTGTCATGAGAAGGCGTGTGCTCTCCTGTCATGAGAAGGCGTGTGCTCTGCGTCATGGCAAGGCGTGTGCTCTCCTGTCATTAGAAGGCGTGCGCTCTGCTGTCATGAGAAGGCGTGTGCTCTGCGTCATGGCAAGGCGTGTGCTCTGCCGTCATGAGAAGGCGTGTGCTCCTCCATCATGAGAAGGCGTGTGCTCTGCTCTCATGAGAAGGCGTGTGCTCTGGCGTGCGCTCTCCTGTCATGAGAAGGCGTGCGCTCCTCTGTCATGAGAAGGCGTGTGCTCTCCTGTCATGAGAAGGCGTGCGCTCCTCTGTCATGAGAAGGCGTGCGCTCTCCTGTCATGAGAAGGTGTGTGCTCTGCGTCATGGCAAGGCGTGTGCTCTGCTGTCATGAGAAGGCGTGTGCTCTCCTGTCATGAGAAGGCGTGTGCTCTGCGTCATGGCAAGGCGTGTGCTCTCCTGTCATTAGAAGGCGTGCGCTCTGCTGTCATGAGAAGGCGTGTGCTCTGCGTCATGGCAAGGCGTGTGCTCTGCCGTCATGAGAAGGCGTGTGCTCCTCCATCATGAGAAGGCGTGTGCTCTGCTCTCATGAGAAGGCGTGTGCTCTGCTCTCATGAGAAGGCGTGTGCTCTGCCGTCATGAGAAGGCGTGTGCTCTGCGTCATGGCAAGGCGTGTGCTCTGCCGTCATGAGAAGGCGTGTGCTCTGCTCTCATGAGAAGGCGTGTGCTCTGCCGTCATGAGAAGGCGAGTGCTCTGCCGTCATGAGAAGGCGTGCGCTCTGCCGTCATGAGAAGGCGTGTGCTCCGCGTCACGGCAAGGCGTGTGCTCTGCCGTCATGAGATGCTGTGTGTTCTCCTGTCATGAGAAGGCGTGTGCTCTGCGTCATGGCAAGGCGTGTGCTCTCCTGTAGTGGGTAGACGTGTGCTCTGCCCTCACAGAATGAGTGCTGTGGGGAGGTGAAAGCTGTCCTGTCACGGGCAGAGCTTTGTTTTTTGTGATTTCTTTTTTCTCTGTCCAGCCTTTTAAAATATCAGAGCCATTCTTCTATTTGGAACGAAGGTCACCTTGGTGGAAAGTTCACCTGGGGCTGCCCTGATTTCTCCTGATTTCTGAGGGCGGCGGAGGCATCTGCACTTCCCTCCACTCAGGTATTGCAAGCACTTCAGCTCTGAAATAGCTGAACTCCCCCTGTGCAAATTGCCTGGCGCAGGGCTGCATTCGCTCGTGCCTGCTTTCAGTCTGCAGACGGGGGCTCTCAATGAAGGAGGGGCAGGCTCTGCTCTTAGGCTCTGCTCTGTCTTAGGGAATGAGGCAGGGTCTGGAAGGCCTCCTGTCACCCAGCTCTGCTCTGCCTGGTGTTCAGGGCAGGAAGAGGAACATGAATGAGCAGCCTGGGGCCATCTGGGGCCAGGCAAGAGGAGCTCTGTGCCCAGACAGACAGGGACAGCCTTTCTTCTTAAAAGACGTGCCTGAGGCAGCTTTGTAGCTGACTTCAGAGCCTTCCCTAGCCATCCCACAAGCAGGCCAGGCTGCCCCTCACGGCTGTGATCCAGAAGGCTTTGCACACACCATCTGCCCCACTTCCAAGGAGCCCCTCCAGTGTCCTCTACTAGTGCTGTGTGTCCTGAGAGGGGCCCAGGGTGGCACTTCCTGCCTCCCGCCCTCCCTCCCTGCAGGCAGGGTCCTGCCTCTGATGATCTGTGGCCTTTGGAGATGACAATTCTTCATCCAAACCCTGACTGAGAAATATGACTGCTGCATGCTTTCGTACGAGTTGGTAACCATTTTGAGCTCTATTTTTTGTTTCTTTGATTGTTTTAGACACATTAGCTGCCATGTGTGGAGGAGCACTCGGTGCAGGCATGGCATAGAATCCTTAACATGCGTGTGGGCGTGTGGTGTGCATATAGCCCCGTCTCATCTCCAGCACTCCCACTCCCCCGTTCCCACTCACCTGGGCTCCTCTTGTGGACTGCTCTTTGTACATGACTCTAGAGATCTCAAGTCACCTTGCTTATGGGTAGCTACCAGTGCTATATTATACCCTGGAATGACACACTCCTACCCTAGTAAAGTTGAAGCCTACCTCCACTCCTATGTCTATTTATACGTGCATCCATCTATGCCTCCATGCACCCACCCGTACATACATATGCTCATCCATCCAGAAATCCACTTACACATCCATCCTCCCACCCACACAGCCATCTTCTCATTTGCCCAGCAATTTTGTACTAATAAGCCATTTCCACACCCAGACCTGTGCCAGGCATTAGGAAGAGCACAGAGTTGAACAAGACAAACCATAGAACCTCTTAGACCCCTTGTTCTTGATCTGCGAAAAGAAATGCTCTGTCTGATGAGCTCTAACCCCACTTTCAGGCTGAACCTTCTGTCCCACTCTCATCATCTTCACCAAAACGTGTCCATAAAAGAACCCATAACACAGGGAGCTGCACTCCATCCAAAACGGCCCTCTGTGGGCCTGCAGGGAGGCTTAAATTAGAAACAAATGGTTATCTCTCACAGACAGACAGATGAAAAATAATGCATTAATCACAGACATTTCAGAAATCACACCAACAGTGTCTTAACCCTCCTTCAGGAGCAATATGAGGGAATCCTAGTGTGAGCTCTCCTTGAACTATCTCACTGCTCATCTTCTGCCTCACTACAACCCTTTCAGGAAAGTAATTTTATTATCTGCTACTTACAGATGGGGAAACTAAACAATGTTCCGAAAAGCATGCCTGTATTGGCTGTCCAGGATAAGACAGACAGCAGCAGTGAGTCTCTGGAGAGCCCCACTCATGGGTTAGCAAACACAGTGAGTCCTCCAGCCTACTGGGAGTGCTAGCCCAGGCCGTCCATCTCTCCAGTGCCAAGACCAGTGCTCCATCTCTCCAGTGCTAGCCCAGGCCCTCCATCTCTAGGTGTGACCATGGCTGAAGAGTGAGGCAAGGAGTGAGAAAGGAAGGTTATATAAGAGAGGAATGAACACTTCCCCTCTCTGTCAGGTAAGCAGACCCTGCCAGACTCGCCCCCGCCTGGAGTGTCGTCCCCCCCCCCCTCGACCACACGGATCTGCGTGCACACAAGTGCCTCACGCACCTACATGTACACAAACGTGTGCACAGGCACGTGTGTAGTGTGCCCCTCCCACTTCTGCCTCCAGAGCCTCCTCTCCCCACTGCCTGCTCTGCCTGCCATGTACTCACACAGGAGGAAGACTGATGGCCGCCAGGCTCGGCCCACTCTGAGCTTCTTTATTTCTTTATGTGGGGTTGTTAGCTCTGCTCTGCTGCCTTGGGAAGAGCATATTTGTCATCTTATTATTTTTCATGCTTCCGGCTGCAACCGCAGGCTGACCTCGGAACAGTAGCAGGAAAGCCAGTGCCCACACACACTGCCTGGGGTTCTGAGATTCCAACGCATGTGAGGGAACTCAGCTCAGAGGCCCCGCAGATCAGCCCCTGTGCCCTCTATCCGTGCAGGGAAGGCTCCACTACGCCTGCACGGTGCACCGGCGCCATGCTCATAGGCTTTATGGGAACAGAGCGAGCCTGCCCAGAGCAGCACAAATAAGATCAGAGTGTGGTAAAATCGCCGGCCGGGAGACACTGTGGGGACAGTCACAGAGTGACAGAGTGGAATGGTTCCTCTGCCATCAACTTTGAGAGCCCTGTGGAAACACAAGGCTAACTGGAGCCCAGCCTCCTGGAGCGGTAATGGCAGGCTGGAGGAAGTTGCTGCCCCTGTCTTTCCAGAGCTATGAAATGACGTCTTCCTCTCCAGGCTTCCAGAAGATCCACTCTTGGCCCTTCAGGGAGTAATGTCTCCCCTACTTCTGACCAAGAAGCATCCTGAAGAAATGCCCTTAAAGGTCCTCAAACTTTGCAGGCCAGGAGTTTGGCCTAGTGGTAGAGTGCTTGCCTAGCATGCACGAAGACCTGGGTTCAATTCTTCCACACCACCTACATAGAAAAAGCCAGAAGTGGTGCTGTGGCTCAAGTGGTAGATCACTGGCTTTGCAAAGGCCCAGGACAGTGCTCAGGCCCTGAGCTCAAGCCCCAGGACTGATAACAAAAATGCCCTAAGCTATGGGAAGGAAGGGCCAGAGGAGGCCATGACTGGCTGCACCAATGACATCCACGTCCCCAAAGCTCACATGGCTCCTCCCCTTCCCCCAGCCACTGGCACCATGAACCACACTTGCCAAGATTAATTGGCCCATTTCAGAGATAAGGGAAAGGTTCTGGGAAAGCAGGAGGCACATCAGCCACCACGAAGGTGGGAGCTACCATGAAGATGCAGACACCATGAAGACGGAGACACCAAGAAGACGGAGACACCATGAAGACGGAGACACCATGAAGACGCAGACACCATGAAGATGCAGACACCAAGGAGACGGAGACACCATGAAGACGGAGACACCATGAAGACGCAGACACCAAGGAGACAGAGACACCATGAAGACGGAGACACCATGAAGACGCAGACACAAAGAAGACGGAGACACCAAGAAGACGCAGACACCAAGAAGACGCAGACACCATGAAGACGGAGACACCAAGAGACACAGACACCAAGAAGATGCAGACACCAAGAAGACAGAGACACCAAGAAGACGCAGACACCATGAAGACGGAGACACCATGAAGACGCAGACACCAAGGAGATGGAGACACCATGAAGACGGAGACACCATGAAGACGCAGACACCAAGGAGACAGAGACACCATGAAGACGGAGACACCATGAAGACACAGACACGAAGAAGACAGAGACACCAAGAAGACGCAGACACCAAGAAGATGGAGACACCATGAAGACGGCGACACCAAGAGACACAGACACCAAGAAGACGCAGACACCAAGAAGACAGAGACACCAAGAAGACGGAGACATCAAGAAGACGCAGACACCATGAAGACGCAGACACCAAGAGACACAGACACCAAGAAGACGCAGACACCAAGAAGACGCAGACACCAAGAAGACGCAGACACCAAGAAGACGGAGACACCAAGAAGACGGAGACATCAAGAAGACGCAGACACCATGAAGACGCAGACACCAAGAAGACGGAGACACCATGAAGACGCAGACACCAAGAAGACGGAGACACCATGAAGACGCAGACACCAAGAAGACGGAGACACCAAGAAGACGAAGACACCATGAAGACGGAGACACCAAGAAGACGGAGACACCAAGAAGACGCAGACACCAAGAAGACGGAGACACCATGAAGACGCAGACACCAAGAAGACGGAGACACCATGAAGATGCAGACACCAAGAAGACGGAGACACCAAGAAGACGGAGACACCAAGAAGACGGAGACACCATGAAGACGGAGACACCAAGAAGACGGAGACACCAAGAAGACGGAGACACCAAGAAGACGGAGACACCATGAAGACGCAGACACCAAGAAGACGGAGACACCAAGAAGACGGAGACACCAAGAAGACGGAGACACCAAGAAGACGCAGACACCATGAAGA
Source organism: Megascapheus bottae (assembly GCF_031878675.1). Classification (NCBI taxonomy): domain Eukaryota; kingdom Metazoa; phylum Chordata; class Mammalia; order Rodentia; family Geomyidae; genus Megascapheus; species Megascapheus bottae. The sequence goes on along the minus strand of NC_143515.1, from coordinate 82,769,660 downwards.
CGCAGACACCAAGAAGACGGAGACACCAAGAAGACGGAGACACCAAGAAGACGGAGACACCAAGAAGACGCAGACACCAAGAAGACGGAGACACCATGAAGACGCAGACACCATGAAGACGGAGACACCAAGAAGACGCAGACACCAAGAAGACGCAGACACCATGAAGACGCAGACACCATGAAGACGCAGACACCATGAAGACACAGACACCAAGAAGACGGAGACACCAAGAAGACGCAGACACCATGAAGACGGAGACACCATGAAGACGCAGACACCAAGGAGATGGAGACACCATGAAGACGGAGACACCATGAAGACGCAGACACCAAGGAGACAGAGACACCATGAAGACGGAGACACCATGAAGACACAGACACGAAGAAGACAGAGACACCAAGAAGACGCAGACACCAAGAAGATGGAGACACCATGAAGACGGCGACACCAAGAGACACAGACACCAAGAAGACGCAGACACCAAGAAGACAGAGACACCAAGAAGACGGAGACATCAAGAAGACGCAGACACCATGAAGACGCAGACACCAAGAAGACGGAGACACCATGAAGACGCAGACACCAAGAAGATGCAGACACCAAGAAGACGCAGACACCAAGAAGACGGAGACACCATGAAGATGCAGACACCAAGAAGACGGAGACACCATGAAGACGCAGACACCAAGAAGACGGAGACACCAAGAAGACGAAGACACCATGAAGACGGAGACACCAAGAAGACGGAGACACCAAGAAGACGCAGACACCAAGAAGACGGAGACACCATGAAGACGGAGACACCAAGAAGACGGAGACACCATGAAGATGCAGACACCAAGAAGACGGAGACACCAAGAAGACGGAGACACCATGAAGACGGAGACACCAAGAAGACGGAGACACCAAGAAGACGGAGACACCATGAAGACGCAGACACCAAGAAGACGGAGACACCAAGAAGACGGAGACACCAAGAAGACGGAGACATCAAGAAGACGCAGACACCATGAAGACGCAGACACCATGAAGACGCAGACACCAAGAAGACGGAGACACCAAGAAGACGGAGACACCAAGAAGATGGAGACACCAAGAAGACGCAGACACCAAGAAGACGGAGACACCATGAAGACGCAGACACCATGAAGACGGAGACACCAAGAAGACGCAGACACCAAGAAGACGCAGACACCATGAAGACGCAGACACCATGAAGACGCAGACACCATGAAGACACAGACACCATGAAGACACAGACACCAAGAAGACGGAGACACCAAGAAGACGCAGACACCATGAAGACGGAGACACCATGAAGACGCAGACACCAAGGAGATGGAGACACCATGAAGACGGAGACACCATGAAGACGCAGACACCAAGGAGACAGAGACACCATGAAGACGGAGACACCATGAAGACACAGACACGAAGAAGACAGAGACACCAAGAAGACGCAGACACCAAGAAGATGGAGACACCATGAAGACGGCGACACCAAGAGACACAGACACCAAGAAGACGCAGACACCAAGAAGACAGAGACACCAAGAAGACGGAGACATCAAGAAGACGCAGACACCATGAAGACGCAGACACCAAGAAGACGGAGACACCATGAAGACGCAGACACCAAGAAGACGCAGACACCAAGAAGACGGAGACACCAAGAAGACGGAGACACCATGAAGACGCAGACACCAAGAAGACGGAGACACCATGAAGATGCAGACACCAAGAAGACGGAGACACCAAGAAGACGGAGACACCAAGAAGACGGAGACACCATGAAGACGGAGACACCAAGAAGACGGAGACACCAAGAAGACGGAGACACCAAGAAGACGGAGACACCATGAAGACGGAGACACCAAGAAGACGGAGACACCAAGAAGACGGAGACACCAAGAAGACGGAGACACCAAGAAGACGCAGACACCATGAAGACGCACACACCATGAAGACGCAGACACCATGAAGACGGAGACACCAAGAAGACGCAGACACCAAGAAGACGCAGACACCATGAAGACGCAGACACCATGAAGACACAGACACCATGAAGACACAGACACCATGAAGACACAGACACCAAGAAGACGGAGACACCAAGAAGACGCAGACACCATGAAGACGGAGACACCATGAAGACGCAGACACCAAGGAGATGGAGACACCATGAAGACGGAGACACCATGAAGACGCAGACACCAAGGAGACAGAGACACCATGAAGACGGAGACACCATGAAGACACAGACACGAAGAAGACAGAGACACCAAGAAGACGCAGACACCAAGAAGATGGAGACACCATGAAGACGGCGACACCAAGAGACACAGACACCAAGAAGACGCAGACACCAAGAAGACAGAGACACCAAGAAGACGGAGACATCAAGAAGACGCAGACACCATGAAGACGCAGACACCAAGAAGACGGAGACACCATGAAGACGCAGACACCAAGAAGACGCAGACACCAAGAAGACGCAGACACCAAGAAGACGGAGACACCATGAAGATGCAGACACCAAGAAGACGGAGACACCATGAAGACGCAGACACCAAGAAGACGGAGACACCAAGAAGACGAAGACACCATGAAGACGGAGACACCAAGAAGACGGAGACACCAAGAAGACGCAGACACCAAGAAGACGGAGACACCATGAAGACGGAGACACCAAGAAGACGGAGACACCATGAAGATGCAGACACCAAGAAGACGGAGACACCAAGAAGACGGAGACACCAAGAAGACGGAGACACCATGAAGACGCAGACACCAAGAAGACGGAGACACCAAGAAGACGGAGACACCATGAAGACGCAGACACCAAGAAGACGGAGACACCAAGAAGACGGAGACACCAAGAAGACGGAGACACCATGAAGACGCAGACACCAAGAAGACGGAGACACCAAGAAGACGGAGACACCATGAAGACGCAGACACCAAGAAGACGGAGACACCAAGAAGACGGAGACACCAAGAAGACGGAGACACCAAGAAGACGCAGACACCATGAAGACGCAGACACCATGAAGACGCAGACACCAAGAAGACGGAGACACCAAGAAGACGGATGCCGGGGCCAACCGGCAGCAAACCAGGGTTCGCAGATTGGGGTTCCTGAAATAGGGGACAAGGACTAGGAAGAAAAAGAAGAGAGACAGACACACTAGGTCCGGGATGTCCGCAGTCCAGGCAAAGACTGACTAGACTGCCGCGTTTATTTTCCCCTCCCCCTTCTTCCCTCCTCTTCTCCCAGGCAACCTCCAGGTGTTACATTCATATGGTAATTCTCAGGTCATTTACATAGAATAGGGCCAGAAAGCAATAAGACAATATAGCCATCGTCTGATGCAAGTCAAGGTACAGTTTGATTCCACTCTGGCTCCCAACATGTCCCCCGTTTTTTATTTTAAAAGAAACACAAGTGCAATTTTTACTCTTTTCTATACCCCTAATTTATCCTGTCACATTTTCCAAAAATGACTTTGGTCCCTTGGTCCAACGGGGATTTGATGGGCGGAGATTCAACTTCCGTGACTTCTTCAAGCTGACTCAGGGGTGCCGTCTCCACGCTTGACCAGGGACCTTAAGAAGCCTAGCCTGTTTTATCAAGGGGTTGCAAGGATTAGACACCAGGAACAACAATCTACTCCAAACTAGAAATCATACTTGACATTCAACAACTGCACAAACCATCCTTGGCCACAACAGCGCAGCCTACCTAGCACCCGTTTGCAAAGGCTTTTTCTTGATTGTCTGGGGAACTAAATTTCTGCAACCTTAACAATGCTTCAGTTGTCAGATCTAAACAGATTAATAGAGACACAAGCTTCAGATCCACAAACTTTTCCTGAATTTGTGGCTGGTGTCAAAAATAAAAAAATTCGCTCAATTAGGACTTTAGACTACCCACTATCACAGAAGATTGACAAGTTCCTGCCCAGTTATGAAAGGCACGGGCATTAGTAAGGCATGCTTACAAACTATTCTATGACCTCCCGGCTCTGATTAATTTGAATGGCCAAGCACAAGTGACTCTAAGATCTGACACCAACTCTGCCATCCAAGCAGAGGCTTTCCTGTCCCGGTAGTGTCTCTCCACACAGGGATAAACATCCCATTGGCAATTCACTTTGTTGGTTGCTGGATTTGAACTCAGGGTCTGGGCGCTGTCTCTCAGCTCTCCAGCTCAAGGCTAGCGCCCTGCCACTGTGAGTCCCGAGCTTGGTGCTTGAGTGCTTCCCCCCAGCTTTTCAGCTCAGAGCTATCACTCTGCCACTTCGAGCTCCAAAGCAACTCTGTCCCAGCATCCTGCTGGCAGATTAGACACCACAGTCTCACAGGGACTTTGCTTTGCCCGGGCAGGCTCAAAACTGTGGCTTTCAGATCAATGAGTCTACAAAAGGCCACTTTACTCCAATTAGAAGCAACAAGGTGGTCAATACAGAAATAGTCTCTAAGCATGATCTTACCTGGAACTTGGTGAGGGCCAAACTTACATCTGAATGAGGATCTGCTGTCCTTCTCCATGGGCCTTCTGGAGATTGCTATAAAGTAACTTACAAGAGTAAGCTGAAATAGCAATTAAGCAATTACTTTGGTAGTCCTGATTTTCCTTTTTTCTCTTTCTTTAAACATTTAAGACAATTTCACTTTCAAATATTGTTTAGAAACCCATTTCCAATGTTCTTAAAACTTTTGCTGATACTGGCTTAAACAATCAACACCTTAGCCTTTATTTGCAATTGAAAAACCTTTAAGGGCACAAAGAACTCCTTCTGCCTTCAGGCCCCCTAGGGCTCAAGTCACTCCTCTTGCCTTTTAGAAAAGGGCCTTTTTTTTTTTTTTTTTTTTTTTTTTTGCAGTTTAGATTACTGTCTTAAACTCCAACAACAATTTAAACTCAAATAACAGTTTTTCCCTAATGCAAGAACTATAGACATCAGTGCACCAAAAGTCTAGGTCTGGACTTAGTTTCCTCTTTTTTTTTTTTTTTTTTTTTTTTTTCACCCAATAGCATGGAGATAAACCTTTAAACATTCCTTTAAAATACTAATCACATTATCCACATTTTACCATCAGATTTGCAAGAAAAGACAGACAGGCAAAATTTCTGACGTTAATGAACAATTTCACATTTAAATCTCTAATACATGTTTCCAAACTTTAACTTAAAGTAATAAATTCCAAATTCCCTAACATCTCTGTGCTAAACAGGATACAATGTTTACAATGTAAACAGTTGTATGCCTTGCAATAAAATGCAGATTTCAGGATCTAGAAAAATATTTACCAGTTTTTCTTTAAGACAATGCAATAATCCTTTGAGACATAGGAAACATTCAAACCTACTAATTTTCTTGAAGTTTAGACTTAGATTTACCCAATTGCTTTTGTGTTTCAAATGAGCTCAACCATTGTTTTATACAGCATGCTGACAATTTAACCTTGAACATGTTCACTCACACCCATTCGTACACACATTCATACTCAAAGATCTTAAAGCGCGCAAAATTAATATCGGCCGTTCATTTTCCGGAAATTTTAGTACCATGAGGGTTTTTTTGTTGTTGTTGTTTTTTGTTGTTTTTGTTGTTGTTGTTTTTGCAAAGCTTATTCTTGGAGGTGACAACCAGGTTTTTTGTTGTTGTTGTTGTTGTTTTTGTTTTTAAACAAAGCTTTCTAACAAGGCAACTTAGCTGAAATTTATTCTTCCAGAGTTTGTTTCTGATATCAGACATATTACTTTTTGCAGATGAAAGTTGGGTGGGAGTCTTAAACCTAGGAGAACTAAGACAAGTCTGTGTCCTGTCACCAAGTGTCTCTAGACTGTCACTTCAGCAGGTTGTAGGAAAAAGGAAACTGAACGAAGCCTGCAGCTGCTTTGTCTGGCCTCTGCTCACCTCAGCTGCAGCGGATTGGGGTTCCTGAAATAGGGGACAAGGACTAGGAAGAAAAAGAAGAGAGACAGACACACTAGGTCCGGGATGTCCGCAGTCCAGGCAAAGACTGACTAGACTGCCGCGTTTATTTTCCCCTCCCCCTTCTTCCCTCCTCTTCTCCCAGGCAACCTCCAGGTGTTACATTCATATGGTAATTCTCAGGTCATTTACATAGAATAGGGCCAGAAAGCAATAAGACAATATAGCCATCGTCTGATGCAAGTCAAGGTACAGTTTGATTCCACTCTGGCTCCCAACAGACGGAGACACCAAGAAGACGGAGACACCAAGAAGACGCAGACACCAAGAAGACGGAGACACCATGAAGACGCAGACACCATGAAGACGGAGACACCAAGAAGACGCAGACACCAAGAAGACGCAGACACCATGAAGACGCAGACACCATGAAGACACAGACACCATGAAGACACAGACACCAAGAAGACGGAGACACCAAGAAGACGCAGACACCATGAAGACGGAGACACCATGAAGACGCAGACACCAAGGAGACGGAGACACCATGAAGACGGAGACACCATGAAGACGCAGACACCAAGGAGACAGAGACACCATGAAGACGGAGACACCATGAAGACACAGACACGAAGAAGACAGAGACACCAAGAAGACGCAGACACCAAGAAGATGGAGACACCATGAAGACGGCGACACCAAGAGACACAGACACCAAGAAGACGCAGACACCAAGAAGACAGAGACACCAAGAAGACGGAGACATCAAGAAGACGCAGACACCATGAAGACGCAGACACCAAGAAGACGGAGACACCATGAAGACGCAGACACCAAGAAGACGCAGACACCAAGAAGACGCAGACACCAAGAAGACGGAGACACCATGAAGATGCAGACACCAAGAAGACGGAGACAACAAGAAGACGGAGACACCAAGAAGACGCAGACACCATGAAGACGCAGACACCAAGAAGACGGAGACACCAAGAAGACGCAGACACCATGAAGACGCAGACACCAAGAAGACGGAGACACCATGAAGACGCAGACACCATGAAGACGGAGACACCAAGAAGACGCAGACACCATGAAGACGCAGACACCATGAAGACACAGACACCATGAAGACGCAGACACCATGAAGACGCAGACACCATGAAGACGGAGACACCAAGAAGACGCAGACACCAAGAAGACGCAGACACCATGAAGACGCAGACACCATGAAGACACAGACACCATGAAGACACAGACACCATGAAGACACAGACACCAAGAAGACGGAGCACCAAGAAGACGCAGACACCATGAAGACGGAGACACCAAGAAGACGCAGACACCAAGAAGATGGAGACACCAAGAAGATGGAGACATCAAGAAGATGCAGACACCAAGAAGATGGAGACATCAAGGAGACGCAGACACTAAGAAGGCGGAGACACCATGATCATGAGACACCATGAACATGGGGGTTACCAGGAAGATGGGGTCTCACCTAAGCTACGTCTGACCTGTAGCTAAGGGGCCAACTTGGCTTAGGCACTGTACACTCAGTCCTTCTTCGTGGAGAGGGTTCCAGGAGGGTTCTGACCTTCATCTGACCTTCTGCCCCTCTCCAGCATCTTCTTTGTGTCCGAGTCTTGTGGCTTGGCATGGAACATGTCCTGTGCTTGCCGTGAGGACTTAGAGCTCTCTCCAGGCTTCCCTGGTTCTCACATAAACATGTGCTGGACACCCGTCACCATGAACCTTTCTTAGATCAAGGCTGGACCATTCCACCCCTCATTCATCTGTTCCTGTGCACGTTGGTTCTTGATTCGTTATGGGCTTTGGGAGAGGATTCCTAGCTCTGCTCCCATTTTACCTTGGGAGTGGTAACACCTGGTTGTTGCAAATCTGAGCCACTGGACTGTAGGTAGTCAATGAAGGACCTCAAGGCTGTCTGAACTTCTAGGCCTCTCCCGGCCCTCGTCATGCCGCCAGCAGGAGCAGTGCAGGAAATCTCTCCTGGGCTCCGAGGCTGAAGAAGGGAAAAAGCCACAGGAAATGGATAGCGTGGCCCCATCTATCACGTCACAGGGGACTCAGAAGCACGGTGTCTGACGTGTCAGCAGCTCTAGTGAGAGATTGTTTCCTGCCACATCAGCTCTAGTGACGCTGTGACACACCGGTGCCTCTGTGCCGTGGCTGGGTCTTCCTCTGTGGACTCCGGGTTCTGAGGTGGGAACCCTCACTCACCTGCCCTCCATTCACCGTGGTTCCCTGCCTGCCTGGCCTTCACTGCAGAGCAGTCGAGAGCCCACTTGCAGTTCCGTACGCTGCACTTGGTCCTGTGGGAGCTGGGAGGCCAGAGGAAGATGGCCAGATCACTTCCTTCAATGCCCGCCCCTGCCCTGCCCACCCCTGCTGGGACACACCACTACACTTCTTTTCTCCAGAGCCCCTGTGGAAGGAAGAGTGTGCCCTGTAAGGGAGGGAGGAAGGAAGGGAGGGAGGGAGGGAGGGAGGGAGGGAGGAAGCCATGACCCAGAGCCAGGTCTGCCGCTGACCTTGCAGGGTCTCCGCTGTCTTTGCTCTTCTGCAAAGGGCTGAGAAATCAGAAATAACTCATGCAGCCCTACAAGGCAGACTCCAGATAAAGGGTAGACATTATTGCACTCTTTGTCAGCATGGAGAATAATCCAGAAACAGGCTTTTAAATCTTGCCTGTTCTGTGTCTAAAACTTATCTGAAACTACGTGACAAAGCCGGGAATTAGTGTAAAGACAGAAACTTGGCTGCTTCCCAAGGACACATCTCCAGAGAAAAGAGGATCGGCCTCGAGCTGGCCACGGCTGCATGGCTTTCCACGCCTTGCACACAGACCACGCTCAGCTCCAGGAGGAAGTACTCACCAGGCTCTCAGTCCACAGCAGCAGAGGCTGGAGCCTAAAGCCTGCTCAAAGCAAGGAAAGATGCTCCTGCAGGTGACACGGGCAGTGGAAGAAGTTACCTTGGTTGACCTAAAGAAGAAAGGGAGGGAGGGAAGGGAAGAGGGAGGGAGGGAGGAGGAAGAAAAGGAGAGAGGGAAGGAAGAAAGGAAGGAAGGAAGGAAGGAAGGAAGGAAGGAAGGAAGGAAGGAAGGAAGGAAGGAAGGAAAGGAAGAAAGGAAGAGGAAATATTTTTGTGAGATCCTGAATGACTTTTTTTAAATTTCCTATTGTTACAGAAGTAACGTACAGAGGGGTTGCAGAAATAACTTTTGAAACTCTGAAGGAAGTAGGGGCTGGCAGAGTTAGCGACCATGGTTCCCTCAAGAGTGGCCACTTCAGGGAGGAGGCAGCTCTTCCCAGACGCCTCGGGGCAGCTGGTCTTGGGACCATTGTCCAGCCTGAGTGGCTGTGCTAGGACCGCAGCTTCCGTGGCCAGGGTCACAGGGCAGCGTCCACTGTGGCACAGGAGATGTGAATCCAGATTTGGGGCCTGGTCCCTTACTTTTCAAATCTGTGTCCATCAAGGCACTCAGAGCTTGAGAGGATATATTTTAATATGCATCCATTAGGTAGCTAATGCTATCTAGATTTTTGTCCTTCCTTCACTACAATTGAAGGCGCAGATGTTGCAGTTTGCAGCCAGCTCTTAGGGGAGCTTCTGAGGCCCCGGCACCTGTGTGGCCTTCTCTGGGGATGTCAGTGGAGCCCAGGCTCAGGGCCACTGGCCATGTGGCAGCTGCTATGGCACATGGTGGACGCCCTAGGGGAGCGATCTCCATATCGCTGGTACCCGCCTGCCTCCTCATCATCGTCTGGAAGGCCGCTGGGAGGATCTCTCATGGAGGACCAGGCTGAATAGATTGTTAATGAACACCAGCTCCAGCCCATGGGGGTCGGGCTTGGGCTCGGTGCCCTCCTCCCAGGCTTCCTGTCCACCGCGCTGCCTGACCCGTGTAATGTCAGATCTGCTGCCCAAGCAGGTCCTGGGTCTCCCATCAGGCGGCCACCACCGCCACGGCCTATGACCCCCAGAGGTGAGGACCACACAGGGCCCGTGCAGCTGAGTGCTTTCGCTCACACGCTGTGTTCCTGCATTTGAGACCCAACCCCGCCCCTGGCTATGCACGGCCTTCCTTCCAGGAAAGCAGGAGAGCAGGCAGGAAGGCAGGACAGCAAGCAGCGCTTCCGCGCTTCCTGGTGTTTTCATCAGCCAGTCCTTCCCATGCCATCTCTATGAAATTCCATTTCTCCAGTTCATTGTGAAGTGAGGGAGGGACTGGCTTTGGCGAAGATGAATCTACCACGGTGCCAGGTTCTCCTGTGGTGGGGAGAAAAGGGGTCCCAGGAGGAAGAGGGGAAGGGGGGAAGGCAGGGGAGACCAGCCCAGGAGGCCCGTGCCCTCCTGCCCGTCCCCCCGGGACTCTGAGAAGTGCTGCTGCTGGGTTCTGAGTCCTCCCCTCCAGGCTGTCACTAAAGATGGACTCCATGAGGGGAGAGCAGTGAATGTCCGCTCTGCCCTCGGGTGCTGGGGCAGCAGAGCAGCCGTGTTCCTCTTGTGAGTTGTAGCGCACAGAAGAAAGTCTCAGCCCCCGTGTCTGGACGCTTGCAGAAGAGGTCAGTGTGTCACTGTCCCAGGCTGCCCAGGTGGCTAGAGAAAGCGGCTGGTGTGGAGGTCAACCTCGGCTCCACCCCTCTCCTTCTCCAGAGGCCAAGGTGGCAGTAGAAAGTCGTGTTGACGCGCCTGTGCCAGGAGCACCGAGGATGCCTCCTCGCACGGAGCCCGGAAGCCAGGGACCCCCCTTCCATGGCACCAGGCCACCGGGCCCTCCTTGCCCCACAGTGCGGGTGTCTGCACATGACAAGCCCCTGAGCCTGGAGTGTAGAACACATGCGAGTATGATGTGCATCCACATATGTGTGCACGCATGTGAGCGCGTGTGCACACGTGTGTGTGACAATGGATGTGCGGGTGTGTGCTCACCTCACCGGTCTGTTCGTGCTGTGGGAAGAAGCCTGTGTGAAGGCCATCTGAGGTTGCTGCAGGAATGTGACCTTGGAGTCGTGTTAGCGGGAGCCCGTCTTGCAGCCTGCTCCACGTGGCACCAACACAGCAGCCACGGGGTGGCCACGGCTGTGAGCGGGGAGCTGTGGCCTGCTGGCGGAAGCTGCCCGCCTACTGCTGGTCCCAGGCGTGCTTGGCTTCCTCCTCTGGCGCCATCCCGCCTGGAGGGCCACCACCTGCTCCCCGCGCTGACCGGGTAGAAGTGGAGGCAGGATGCTCAAGAGCCCCCCACACCACCTCATGGGGGCTTGGCCGGTCCGACCGGCCTCACAGCTGCCCCGCAGTGAACTCTATGGAGGCTGGGATGTGTCTTCCCGGCACCATCAGAGGTCGGATCTTTAAAGTCATCTTTTGCTTTAAGCTAGTTTGCCACGTAGTAGACACTGGAACTTGATGAAAGTTATCATAATTGATTCTGTGACTCCCACACATGTGAACTTGTTATTTGTTTTTTATTAGGTTATTGGAAACAAAGGGCTAACTTCTTTCAAGTTAGGAAAGAAACCAATACTGGGCTTTTAGTCAATGGTGACAGGACATTGGATGTGAGGCAGGGGAGAAATCCCAAATGCCATGGCGAGATGGGGTGTGGCTGTGGGCAGGGGTGGCTGTGCTGCTGTTTTGTCGTCCCTGACAGTCTTTGAGACTGGGCCCTGTCCTCCTCTGCCACAGCCACAGCCAGTCTTCATGGCAGCAAACAAGGGGACCCGAGGGAGAAGTCCCTGGCACATCGGTTCCCAGCCTCCGAGCTCTGACTCTCAAGGCGCAGGCAGAGGCCAGCGGTGGGTGACAGGCACTGCTGCTCCGTGGCCTGCAGAGGCGGCTGCTAATCTGAGGCCTGGGGAGCAGATACACAGCTGCACAGGCCCAAGACCCCAGGCAGGGCACCCGGTGAGCCCCTCCTGGGGGAGACCCTCCAAGGCCCAGGTCAGAAGTGCACCTAGCAATGTCCTGAAACTCAGTGCCAGGGCTCTGCCTCCCTCCCCATCAGCAAGCACAGGGCAGACTAGGGGGGGGGCCTGGGCTGGGGCTCAGCCCTGGAGACCGGACCCCACCCGTCCTGAGAGCCAGAGTCCCGACTCCCGCGGAGGGCTACGTCCTCACCACGACAGACACATGCGCCGGCAGACCTTTACACTGTCCCTGGACACCCTCGTAATGTAATACGAATCGGCAGGGCCTTTGTTGAGGGTGTGTTGAAGCGCCGGTGAGCGATGGAGTCTGGAGAGCAGGCGGCTCCTCCCTGAGACAGGGCTGCAGCCTGTACACCAGCACAGTGCCAGGAATCCTAGGCAGGGCCAGAGGCAGAGAAAAAGCGTGTGTTAACAACAAGCCTGGATCCCAAATTCGTCGCACAAATTCTTCCGGCAGGGCCGGGAGCTGAGCCTCCTGATAACGCTGTGGATATCCGGGGGCGCTGGCAAGCTTCTGGAGAAGGAATCTCCCATGGGAGAGCTGTTCACACTGCCCGCAAAAGCCACCTAACACCGGCGGTGGCGCTGTGTGAAGGCACCGTATCCTTTCTCTCTGCAAAACACTGACGGGTGCAAGGAAAACAAAGACCATGCTGTGGAGGCCAGCTCACAAATGGGCCCGGGGCCCAAGCGCTCCCTCGTTCATCTGGTGGACATGGCGCAGGGGTGTGTGCATGTCTCACAGGGATCAGTGGATCTACCTTCGTGCCAAGGAGCGTTCGGTTGTGTGTATGTATACACATATACACACATACATGCATACATACATACACACACATAGACATACATACACACATACATACACACACATAGACATACATACACACACATATAGACACACATACATACACGCACATGGACATACATACACACACATGGACATATATACATACACACATAGACATACATACATACACATAGACATACATACATACACACATAGACATACATACATACACACATATAGACATACATACGCACATAGACAAGCACACATGCATACATACACACATAGACATACATACATACATACACATAGACATGCATACATACACACATAGACATACATACATACATACACATAGACATACATACATACACACATGGACATACATACATGCACACATAGACATACATACATGCATACATGCACACACATAGACATACATACATACACACATAGACATACAGACATACATACACACATAGACATACATACACACATGCACACGTAGACATACATACACACAGATAGACATACATACATCCACACACATAGACATACATACATACACGCATAGACATACATACATACATACATAGACATACACACGTTGTTTCATGACCCCTTAAGATAATACCTAGTAATGTAATGGTTAAAACATATATGCAGTCGGCACAGTGGCTCAAGCCTATAATCCTAGCTACTCAGGAGGCTGCGATCTGAAGACCATGGTTCAAAGCCAGCCTGGACACGAAAGTCTGTGAGACTTTCGTCTCCAATGAACCGTCAGAAAACCAGAAGTGGCGCTGTGACTGGAGGGTAGAGCAGTAGCCTTGAGCTGAAGAGCTCAGAGACAACGCCCAGGCCCAGAGTTCAAGCCCCATGAACGACCAAAAAAAGAAAAGTGTATGCAGCATTTTACAGACATAGTGGCATGTATGTAGTGGATACATGTTTACACACATGTAGCAGATGCGAACACTGATATCACTACCTCCCACCAGCGGTGAGGATGACACCCCGGAGTGCTGGCCTTTCTGCATGGCACCTTCTCGCAGTCAAGCCACGGGGACCCCCGTGGCTTGGGAGAGCTCCATTTTGGATGAGATGACACTTGCAGTTAGGCAGGCCAGCGGTTTAGTGGAGACACGGCATCTAGAGCATTCTGGTGAGCCCACACAAAAGGGTTGTCTCCATTTTCTCCACAATTCGCTGGTCCTGTCAGACAGAGCTGTAAGGTCTTCAGGACCTGATTCTGAGTTTCCTTCGTTTTTAGTCAATGCTTTCATCGTTGTGTGCTGTCTCTCATATTGGACCTTGGAAATACAACTCTGAATTCTCTTTCAACAGCACTGATGAAGAATAAGCGATGAGAACACGTCCTGAAATTGGACTATTGTGCAGAATCTGTATTTGTCCTTCATTCAGTACAGCTCGTATGTGTACAAAGACAATAATCTGTGGTGTGAAATCTCTTATTTCGGGGAATTTTCCATGCATCAAAGCATGTTTGGAGAAAATGTTTCACACTCCAGATATCCTGAGTTCAGCTTGTAGGTATCTGGAATTCAGACTCTGTGTCTGCAGTACCTGCTGTCAGGAGCATGCGGTCACAGCGAGCTTGACAGCCAGGGTCCCCCAGGGAGGAGAGGGACTGCTTCCCTAGAAAGGGGAGTGGAGCGGACAGGGCAGCGGGAGGCCGGGCATGGGTCTCAGAGTCTGTGCCACTGGCCCACAGCCACACACAGGCACCCACTCCTGGCAGAGCCTCACCTTGCTGGGTACAGGCCCTTTGCCTGGGAGCAACCTTCAGGATGTGGCCAGAGTCCCTCTGGCCCATCATTCATCATGGCTGCATAGTGGGTGGGAGAAGCCTGTGGTGCCAGGGCCCTGCCCTCATCTAGGGCACAAGATATGGAGGAGAGCAGCAGGCAGGGCGCGGGGGGGAGGAGAGGGACTCACTCTGCTTCTCCTCTGCTCAAGCCTCAGGGAAAGCACTGGGCTCCCCTTGTCTTCCCCTGACAGCATTCTTCCTCGTGACCTGGAATGCTTACCTTGTGCCACCTGTCCCCACTGCCACATGGGGAGGAAGGAGAGACCTCAGGGTGAGGAGTGGTTTAGAGGGTGCTGGGACTCTTGTCACACCACCTCATGGTCACAGCTAAGCTGCCCCAGGAGTGGCCAGGCACCCTGAGCTGAGACCACAGGACTACGGGTCCACGCCGTGGGGACCTGGTGCCTGTGAGACGTCTCTACCATGCACACGACATGCACATGGCCTCAACTTCAATTATCCTGAATGAAACAGCTCCTGACAATTCATCCAGGAAAAACCCTTGGCCTGGTGAATTTCCTTTTTTTTTTTTTTTTTTTTTTTTGCCAGTCCTGGGCTTGAGCTCAGGGCCTGAGCACTGTCCTTGGACTTTCTCAAGGCTAGAGCTCTACCACTTGAGCCTCAGCACCACTTCTGGCTTTTTGCTACGTATGTGGTACCGAGGAATCGAACCCGGGTCTTCATGCATGATAGGCAAGCGCTCTACCACTAGGCCACACTCCCGGCCCCGTGAAGCTGTGTTGTTTTTTTTGTTTGTTTTTTTTGTCCATCCTGGGCTTGAACTCAGGGCCTGAGCACTATCTTTGGGGTTTCTCAAGGCCAGAACTCTACCACTTGAGACACAGCACCACTTCCGACTTTTTCTATGTATGTGGTACCAAGGAATCGAACCCAGGTCTTCATGCATGCTAGACAAGCACACTACCACTAGGCCAAAGTCCCAGCCCGTGAATTTCCTTTCTACCCACAAGTCTACCCGATATGAGCCCACGACTCCTGATGAGAAGCCTGCCTCTGCCTCCCCTCAGACGATTCCAGTCCTGACATCGTCCGTTCCCTCTCTCGCTGCTCTCCAGCTTCGACTAAGGTAGACTGGGAACTCAATTTCTAGAGGTAAGGATCCTCATTCACACACCCGGCTCATGTGGCTTCTACAAGCCTGCCCTGGCACCCAGGGGACCCTTGGAGGGTTCTCAGTGGAGGAAGGGTCAGAAAAAAATAGGTCTTCAGCAAAATAGTCCTCTCTACAGAAACACTCTCATATTAAAACTATTCCAAGCTTTGTGTGGTGGCTCGCGCCTGCCGTCCCAGCGACTCTGGAGGAGAGACTGGGAGAACCCAGAGCCGATGAGAGCCTGGCAAACCTCATCACAGCCCCTGAAGCACTGGCTACCTGGGAAGTACAAATCAGAGGGTCTGACTCAGGTCAACCTGGGCAGAAAGCAAGACCCGTGTGAAAACTAACTAGAGCAGAAGAGGGTCAGGGAGGGACTCCTGTGGTAGAATGCCTACCTAGCCAACACACGGCCCTAGGTTCAAACTACAGTGACAACAAAAAAATGAATACTTCATACCAGCTTTCTGTACCTTAATAAGCAGCACCAGTGGCGTGCGTGTGTTAGATTGGCCCTGGATGGTCCTGTTTCATGGCATACACTCAGAAGCCTCAGCACAGTCAATCCCAGAGGTCACTGCTGGGTATGGAAATGGCCAGAGTGCAGCAGAGGCATTGACTTATTTTGAGATGTAGAACTTGAACCCAGAAAATATGAGTCACCCCAGCCTGGAGCCTGACATCCAGAAGGGCGTGTGGTGTGGGTGTCCTCGCGTGCGTCACTGCCTGGGGGCCTCCCTCGTGGAGAAGGAAGGCGGTTGCCGGCAGGTCCGGAACTGAATGGATGGGTTCCGCCGTGGGATCCATAGTCAGAGCACCCCAGCATCTGCTGCTAACCCCAAGCGACACCTTCTCTTTGGTTTCTTCTTGCAACTACACAGAAGAGTCAAAGCAGAGTGCTGGCTCTGTCACGGTCGCGAGGGCCAGTGCCTTGGGGAATGAGCCATTTGGGCTGGCGGGGCCCTCGGCGAGTCTGCTGAGAAGGTGTGCTCTCTCACCTGACCGGCACCTGATGCACTTCCTGTCCAGAGCTGCCCTTGCAGAGTCATCTCCCAGGCAGCACGCAGAGCAGACGTGAGCAGAGTCCTCCAGGCTGAGACAGGCATTTGGGCCCAGGGCCTTTCTTCCCCAACGTGGTAACGGTTTTCATGCATTTTGGATGCACCCCCACACCAAGCCTTTTTCAAAGCTAAGACTCCACATCTTCAATAGCTCTCCCTCAGCGGGGCTGGGATGGACCCCGTGCCAGATCCCATGTGCGCTCAGCTCCGTGCAGCTGTGCCTTCAGGACAACACCACAGTGTAGACACCGGAAGCCTGTCCTCCCCTGTGCTCCGGTGTGCACACGTGTCCACCCTGCTCGGATGTCCACGGCTCAGCAGGGACACTGGTGGTGCAGGGAGTAAAGTTGGTGGGGGAAGGGGGACCCGTGGTGGCTTCATCTTCAAGTCTCAGAGACAAACAGCGCCCACCGTGAGACCAGCTCCTCACCACACCCTGGGTTCCACCCTCACCTCAGCCCACTGGACCCCTCACGGAACCCCTCCACTGCCTCCAGGACAGGGTGGCTGGGCTGCTGCATCCACAGAAGATTTCTGGATGAGTCGCTGAGAAAGCGGCCACATAGCCACAGTCTTCTCTTGCAGACCCCGCTGGCTTGCCCGTGTCCATCTGAAGTGAGCGGTCCCTCTGGGGCTTTGCAACCTCCCCCGTGCTGGCTTTTGTCTCATTTCCTTGGAATGGTTATGCTGCTCTCATTGTCCGTTGGCAAGCACATCAAGTGTCCTGAGCGAGGGAGGGAGGGAAAGAGGAGGGGGAAGAGGGATGGGGCAAGAGAGGGAGGGCTGTTCACCTGCAGGAAGGGATCCTGGTGTCCTCCTGTCCTGCCGGATCCCTCTTCTCCTACTGTGACTCTCCAGCCCAGGGCCAGCCATCATTCTGTGTATGTCTATGTCTTCTCGGGCCAGCGTCCATCTATCATTCTGTTTGTGTCTGTTTGTGTCTTCTTCTCGGCCCAGTGTCCATCCATCATTCTGTTTAGATCTGCTCGTGTCCTCAAACATCACCAACAATAGCCTGCAAATGACGAGTTCTAAATGTGCACTTTGGGGAGAAGGTTGTGTGTGTTGCAAGAACCACCAAGGCAATGGGTTACGTTCACCAGTTAATGGATGAAAGAAATGAGGCTTAAGATGCTAAGTTACTTTCCAGGCCACTGCACTGTGGAGACTGGCGTCCTCTGGCCAAGCTGTCCACAGCCTGGCCTTGAACTTGCCCTAGGATCTGCAATGCCTGCGGGCTGACAGCCAAGGGTAGCTTAGAGCCCATCCAGAAATGTGGCCTAATGTCAGTGCTTGCCAACCTCTGCCAGGGAGGAAGCAGGTCAACTGTGCAGAGAAGTGTCCCACAGAGTGAGCACTGCACAGGGCCCGAGCACAGCCGGGTGCAGGGTGCACTGCCTAGAGCCCAGAGCACAGCCGGGTGCAGGGTGCACTGCCCAGGGCCCGGAACACAGCCGGGTGCAGGGTGCATTGCCCAGGGCCCAGAGCACAGCCGGGTGCAGGGTGCACTGCACAGGGCCCAGAACACAGCCAGTGTGTTAATTTTGTCTGAGTCTCTCAGACACAGCGACTCTGAAATCTTGGGATTTGCATTTTTCACAAATGGCTGTGCACATTAAAGTTGAAACAAAAGAGAAGCATGTGGAGTTTATAAAGAAGAGACTGCACTGTGGCTGGGATTTAGAATGTGCCCCAGAGGCCACGGCTTTGATGGGAAGCTGGTGCACCGGGGTGGGGGGGGGGGAAGGGCAGAAACTTGAGAAGGCAAGGCCCACTGAGCAGAAGCGAGGCGGGTGGAGAGGCGCCCTGGACCGACTTCAGGAGCCCTCGTGCCCTCCTTTCCAGTCTCAGGACTGCTGCTAAGGGCACAGCCACATCTTATCTGCCGTGGTGCTCCGCCTGTCTGGAGGCCCCCAGCCGTGATGTCACACGACACGAATGGGACACGCTGAAACTATAAACCACTGAAAATCCCCCCTTCTCCAAGTCTATCTCCTCAGAGACCTGGTCATTGTGTCTGGAACCGAGTGACGCCAAGGTAAGATTTACCCCTCGTGCACTGGATTGTCTTAGACCTTGAGCGGCCCAGTTGAGCTAGACCTGAAGACCTTGCCTTCACTTCCGGTGGTGAAGTTGGGGGGATGCCAGCCCTGGCAGAGCAGAGGGGAGCTCGCAGAAGTCATTTGTCTGGCTGACCTGCCTCAGAATCACGCGCTGACCACTCAGCTGTAAGCATTTCACCACTGCACAAAGCAGACTCTCCCCCCACAGAGACCACAGGTTCAGGACCCCAGGACACCATGGGAGACCCCACGGGGGGACACTGTGGGGGTTTAGAGAGGGGACACCACCAGCTCCGATGGGTGGAAGGCCGAGAGAGGCGCTGGCTCACCTCAACGGAGGCAGGGAGAGAGGTGGACCCGCCTGGGGCCCCCAGGCTTTGGAGCAGGGAGGTATAGGCAGAGGACCCCAGGCCAGACCCCAGCACTCTCCTCTGGGGGATTTGCGCTTTGCAGCGTCTGCAGGCATTCCCTCCCACAGCTCAGAAACATGGCGCTGGCTCCTCAGACCCAACTGCCCTCACCCCAGATTCTCTGCCACCAAGCGCAGCTGCAGCCCTTCGCCCTCAAGAGGGCTTGCTGCTTTTTTCATCCAGAAAAAGAACACGACTGTTGCCACCCACAGCAAATTAAAATTAAGTGCAAAGCTATTTCCGGGTCAGTTGAGCTCAGCGGGTCATCAGCTTTCCCTGGCTCTCCAAGCACAGAGCATTCATTTCTCAGCTTGTATATTCTTGGATCCTGTGAATTGTTCACTGAAGATGAAATACCTGGCTTTGTGTCTTTTCGATTTTAAAGGGCATTATAATGTTGCTCTGAGGTACACTGGCTGCAGCAAGACAGGCCCTAAATATCTCAATATAATCACCTTGTGAAGCTCAACCCTGGAAAGCAGCCGTACCAGGGCTGCTCCCAGGCCTGCAGGAAGCTCAGGAATCTCTCTCCCAGGGATCTGGTTACTACACAAATCTGGACTCCGTGGGTGAAGCCTGAGGCCTGCGTTTCTCAAAGCCTCCCAGGGCCGCACTCCTCGGGCTCCTGATGCTGAAGCCTGAGCTCACTCCCGTGCGCCAGAGCAGAGAAGGCTTCCACCTTCTTCAAGGGCTGCGGAAGAAAGCTCAGCCTCCACGCACGCCAGAGGCCCTCCACGGCTCCAGAAGAGGCTGTGAGAGGTCCTGGGATGCCACTGCACAGGACACTGGCGTTTGCTGTCAGAGGGCTGCATCCTCAGAGGAGACGTGTAGCCTCAGCTCTGGCTGCATTCTCCTTCACTCCAACACCCAGGGCATGCCAACCGTGTGAGGGAATAGCAAAGGTGTTGGGAATACTTGAAAGGGCACAAACACAAATATCTCTATAAGTGTGTGTATGTGTGTGTGTGTGTGTGTGTGTGTGTGTGTGTGTGTGTGTGATGAGATAGATTGAGGATAGAGACACAGATGATAGCCAGATAATAGATACAAAGATTGGAGTGAGGAGATGGGGCCTGGCTGGCGCCACCTTGGCCACAGGGTGGATGGCAGAGTCTGGCCTCGGGTCTTCATGGTGGGGAAGGTGAGGCCCCGCCTCAGGGGATGCCTGAATCCCTGGAGGCCAGGACAGGCGCTGGGCTGATAGGTTACTACACCTGTCAGTTTCCTGTGACCCCGCCCCCTGACCTGGACCTCTGCAGGTCCAGACCAGCTGAGGCAGCACGGCACCACGGCACGAGTCTGTGTCTGTGCTCTGTACCCTGTCTCTTGGATCCTTCTCTATTCACCATGGCATCCAATCCAGCAATCCACTGGAGCTGAATTGGTGGGTTGGTATTGCTTTCGTGCTTTCTTTCCTCTCAGGCCTTCACGGCTTCCTAACAGTGTGAAGTGTATTTGCTGGCTGCTGGTCTTTGAGACAGGGGTCCACCGTGCAGTCACCAGCCCCAGGAAGAGGCCGCTCTGCTTTCTCACCTTACAACAAAGGAGGTATGGATGGACTGGGGCGGTGTTTGTGGGGGTGCAGTGCAGTCACAGGTCCCATCAGGCGCTGGGAAGTGCTCATCTCTGTCTAGCTGGCTTCACTTCTATTATTGGGTGACTACTCCTGAGACAAAGAAGCGGGAGCTGTAGTCATCCTGTCCTCGGTGCCACCACCAGGAAGGGAGCCCCTGGGGAGGCTGCTCCCTGCCAGGCGAGCTCCCTCTGCCTCCTGCCCCGCTCTGCCCCTGGGGTCACTTTCTTGAGGGAACAGAAGGGTAGGCAGGTTCCTGCACAGGCTGTGCACGACCCACGAATCGTGTGAGCCACGAATCCCATGCCTGGGTCCTGTTCCATCCTCACAGCACTGCCTGCCCTCGGGTGTGAAAGTGGGTGCGGGGCTTTCAGTCTCCTGAGTACCTGCTTGTTGAACCTGACAAAAGGCCACATTCTCAGTTTTTTCCCTCAGTCTTTGACTTCCCTCGGTCTCTCTGC
Organism: Megascapheus bottae; assembly: GCF_031878675.1. NCBI lineage: Eukaryota > Metazoa > Chordata > Mammalia > Rodentia > Geomyidae > Megascapheus > Megascapheus bottae. The sequence continues at coordinate 82,748,464 of NC_143515.1, read as the reverse complement.
CCTCTGTAGATCTGCTTCAGGCCAGAGATGGGCCTCAAAAAACAATGCCTGCCCCTTTTCTGGCCCCTGACAATGTCTGGAATTCCACCATGTCCCTCAGAGCTGACAGGCACCTTGCCTAAGACCTACATGGTTTCCCTCCACAAATATTTAAACTTTTCCTAAACTGGATATCATTGATTTTTTTTGCCAGTTCTGGGCTTGAACCCAGGGCCTGAGCACTGTCTGAGGACACTTTTTTCTCAAGGCTAGTGGTCTGTCCCTTGAGCCCCAGAGCCACTTCTGGCGTTTTCTGTGTGTGGGGGCCATTTTGCACCATGCTTCCTGTCTCCTGACTCGCCTCAGGGCACCATGGAGTCCCTCCTCAACTTTGCAGTGGAGCTGATCCGGTTTGTGAGATGCTCCTCTGCTCCTTACTGCCCTCATGGCTCCGTGTCCTAACAGTAGGAGGCTGAGTTTCGGGGGGACACGTGTCCACCTGCAGTTGCTGGCTTTCCAATAAAAACTTCCAGTTCAGCCTCTCAAAATGTGGTGTCCCTGCATCTTGTGACCAAATTCCCATCGAACACCTGGGGACTGTGACTCGGGTGTCTTTACCCACGCGAGTGTGTTCAGGAAATCTGATGAGGCCCTGGGAGAATCTCCAGGAAGAGGCCGGGCGTGGCCGGTGGTTTCCAGGGAAGGGGACCAGAGGAGCCAGACGGAGTGACAGCGTGCTTGTTGGCACCCTCCAGCACAAACGTCCTCCCCCTGGATGTTAGGGATGTCTCTGGAGCTGGGAGCCTGCCCGGGGTCTTCCACAGGTGACCACAGCTGACAGCACCTCAGAGAGCTCCCCACGGGCGGGAAGAGCCTTCCCCAGTCACTCTGGGTGAAAGGGGAAAGGTGAAAGGCTACACCCTGGGAGCAGACTTCCAAGGTCGAGGGCAGGGAGGAGGCCCTGGGCAGGGATAAACACTGACCCCAGCTGCTCGCCAGTGTCTCCCAGTCCTTCTGGCACGCACACGTGTCCCCTCAGGACTCGAGTCACTGCGCAGGGGTCTCTCCCTGTCTTCTCCCTTTAGAAAGATGACATCCGCTATGGGTTGTCACAATCGGCACAGCAGCAGTTCCAGGGCTCTGTGAACCCTTGTTCTCTGGACCCTCCAGAAGGCCCCTGCAGTGAGCGGGAGGCTGGTTCTGGACCACTGCTCCGGTGCTGGCATTGCCTGCTAACCTCTCTGTGGGAGAGACGGGGTCCAGACAGGCTCCCCGACCAGGCCTCCTCCTCTCCTCCTGCCCCATATCCAGAATCCTGGTCCCCAGGTTGCTGACACAATGCAGCCCACACACGGTGTCATGTGATCTCTATCCTGTCTGTCCTGTGGCCGCAAACTTTCCACCCAGGCCCGTGCGGGTATCTCGAGAGCCTCATGACACACGGCCGAGCTCACTGTTGGACAGGAACTCAGTCACAAGAAACAAAGAAGCCACATTTTGAGAGGCTGAATCTAGGGAGACTGCAGGTTGTCTCCTGTCCCTCACACCTGCCACCCCTGGAACACACTTAACACTGTTAGAAAACAGCCATGACAATAGGAAAGCAAGGAAACAGCAGAAAAATAATACCAATGAACCAGATGGACTCCAGTGGAGAGCTGAAATGGACGCCACAGTGCCCAGAGGAGAGCCAGGAGACACAAGGCGATGGTGGTGGTGGTGGTGATGATGGTGGTGATGGTGGTGATGTGGTGATGGTGGTGATAGTGGTGATGTGGTGATGGTGGTGGTGATGATGATGATGATGGTGATGGTGATGGTGGTGGTGGTGATGATGGTGGTGATGGTGATGGTGATGGTGATGGTGGTGGTGGTGATGATGATGGTGATGATGGTGATGGTGGTGATGGTGGTGGTGATGATGATGATGATGATGATAATGATGTGGTAGTGGTGGTGATAGTGGTGATGATAGTGGTGGTGGTGATGGTGGTGATGATGACGATGTGGTGGTGGTGGTGGTGATGGTGGTGATGTGGTGATGTGGTGATGGTGGTGGTGGTGGTGATGATAGTGGTGGTGTTGATGGTGGTGATGGTGGTGATGATGATGATGTGGTGATGATGATGATGGTGATGATGTGGTGGTGGTGGTGATGGTGATGATGATGATGTGGTGGTGGTGGTGGTGATGATGATGATGTGGTGGTGGTGGTGGTGATGATGATGATGTGGTGGTGGTGTTGATGGTGGTGATGGTGGTGATGATGATGATGTGGTGATGATGATGATGGTGATGATGTGGTGATGATGATGATGGTGATGATGTGGTGGTGGTGGTGATGGTGATGATGATGATGTGGTGGTGGTGGTGGTGATGATGATGATGTGGTGGTGGTGGTGGTGATGATAGTGGTGGTGTTGATGGTGGTGATGGTGGTGATGATGACGATGTGGTGGTGGTGGTGATGGTGGTGATGGTGGTGATGATGATGATGTGGTGGTGGTGGTGGTGGTTGTAAATTTCTGTGGGTTGTGTACAGTGTGGACAGCGTGCCTCTCTGTTGCCTGGTGGAATGCTGCACAGATGTTTTAGCTATGAAGCCGGGTGACTGAGATAAAATACCAAAGTGGATTTTGTGAGTAGCCATTCCATAAAAATGTCAACGTAATGAGAACTGTTCTCATGACAAAAACATCAATCTAGCACCTGTTTACTTGTTTTAATTATTCTATCTGGACAGTGATAACTGATACCTCTGGACCTGTTCCTGTCGTCTTATCTCTTGGGATTCTGCCATTCTGTACTTTCTGACTCCCGTTTTCCTTCCTTTTCCTTTAGGTTGAGCTTTGCTCTTTCTTAGTACCTGTTTTTCTGGATACTAACAAAAAATCTGCACAAACTATTTAATTCTTTATATTAAACTTAGTAATTTCTGCATGCAATATAATAAAGTTCAAAGAATATTTTCACAATGTTGTAAAAATATTTTAACTGAAATCACCATTACTTTCCTTATGAGAGCTTTCTACAGTTTCGGGACATTGAGCTCCTCAGTGGAGGGTTGTTTGGGCTCTTAGTGTCCAGGGCATTGTTTGTCTCGATTTCAGTGCCTGCCACATTGAAGCCTTGCCACTCCCTGCTCAGTCGAGGCCCCCTTTGGGATCAGTTTTCTAAACCCGGAGAGATCTGTTGCTCAGGACTCTTGGTGAGCGTCCCCCCCCCCCCCCCCGCTCACTTTCTTACTGCTTCTCTGGTTCTCCCTTGTACTGAGAGGGCATCTGGCTGGGCAATGGTTCTGGTGAGGTGTCAGAAGAGTCCTCCTGTGCTCTTCTTCTCCTTGGGGAGCTCTCTAACTGTGGGTCCTCCCCGCTCCATCCCCCTCTCTGTACCTTCTCGGTTCTGCCAGTTCCTGAGCTGTGCCAAGGGAGGACTCTTATTCTGTTATTCTTCCTGCAGCAGCTGTGTCGTGTGCAGCATCTCCAGAAATACATCCGCTATTAGCTCCTCAGAAAAGTCCTGCCCACTCTGCCTGGCCTCTCCTCCCGGTTTTGGCCACCCACAGGCTCGGCCTTCTTACCCTATCCACAGCTCAGCTCACAAGGGTACATTATCCATAGAAATGTTTATCCATTCCTTTTCCAGTGATGAAAAACTGGATGTTTCATCCATTGAATTATTTTTAAATGTTTAATTTAGTAATTCACACCTATTGCTGGTACAAGAGATATGCATTTATTTTTTCCACTGAGTATTTTTCACCTTCATTGTGATATAAATAACAGCTAAAACTTGCATTTACTCAAGGTCTACAATATGAGGCTTTGATACATGCTTGTGCTGTGGAATGATGGTCGCAGTCGAGGGAATTCGTGCCCTCCTATGCCCCACCCCAATTCCGTTAATTTCTTAGTGTGCACCTACAGTGGAGAAGCTTAAAGTGAAAGTTCAGCCAGTTCCCAGTGAATAGCGGCTCCTATGGCCTTTCTCCCCCAGTGCAGCAGGCACACCTGGAACCTGGTGTCTTGTCTCTGCGTCTCCCCCACCTCCACACCCGGTTCCGAGGCCACGCAGTACTGTCCTCCAGTCTGGCTTAGCTCACCCAGCGTCCTGTCCTCTGGGAGGTCCGAGAGGCTTCCATGATGACGGCAGGGCCGCGATGACGGCAGCTCTTACCTCCTCTTTCCACCGGCTGCGGAGTGTTTCATCCTGGGGATACGCCACGTTTTGTTTAGCCATTCATCTGTAGATAAACACGGGTTACTTTAACCTCTCTGCTCCAGTAAACAATGCTGTGATGAACTCAGAGGTGGACAGACCTGTTTGAAGCACAGCTTTTATTTCTTCAGATTTCTCCCCAGACTGGATAGCTCATCATGTGATCATGCTGTCTTCATGTGTGTCTGGATATGTGTGTCTGTGTGTGTGTGTTTCTTATCTGTCTGTCTGTGTGCACGCCTGTGTGAATTTGTGTGTGTGTGTATGTGTATGTGTGTGTGTATTTCTTATCTGTCTGTGTGCACGCCTGTGTGAATTTGTGTGTGTGTGTCTGTGTGTGTATTTCTTATCTGTCTGTGTGCACGCCTGTGTGAATTTGTGTGTGTGTATGTGTGTGTGTTTCTTATCTGTCTGTGTGCACGCCTGTGTGAATTTGTGTGTGTGTGTATGTGTGTGTGTGTATTTCTTATCTGTCTGTGTGCACGCCTGTGTGAATTTGTGTGTGTGTATGTGTGTGTGTTTCTTATCTGTCTGTGTGCACGCCTGTGTGAATTTGTGTGTGTGTATGTGTGTGTGTTTCTTATCTGTCTGTGTGCACGCCTGTGTGAATTTGTGTGTGTGTGTATGTGTGTGTGTGTATTTCTTATCTGTCTGTGTGCACGCCTGTGTGAATTTGTATGTGTGTGTGTGTTTCTTATCTGTCTGTGTGCACGCCTGTGTGAATTTGTGTGTGTGTGTGTGTATGTGTGTGTGTGTTTCTTATCTGTCTGTGTGCACGCCTGTGTGAATTTGTGTGTGTGTATGTGTGTGTGTTTCTTATCTGTCTGTGTGCACACCTGTGTGAATTTGTGTGTGTGTATGTGTGTGTGTTTCTTATCTGTCTGTGTGCACACCTGTGTGAATTTGTGTATGTGTGTGTGTTTCTTATCTGTCTGTGTGCACGCCTGTGTGAATTTGTGTGTGTGTATGTGTGTGTGTGTTTCTTATCTGTCTGTGTGCACGCCTGTGTGAATTTGTGTGTGTGTATGTGTGTGTGTTTCTTATCTGTCTGTGTGCACGCCTGTGTGAATTTGTGTGTGTGTATGTGTGTGTGTTTCTTATCTGTCTGTGTGCACGCCTGTGTGAATTTGTGTGTGTATGTGTGTGTGTGTTTCTTATCTGTCTGTGTGCACGCCTCTGTGAATTTGTGTGTGTGTATGTGTGTGTGTGTATTTCTTATCTGTCTGTGTGCACGCCTGTGTGAATTTGTGTGTGTGTGTACGTGTGTGTGTTTCTTATCTGTCTGTGTGCACGCCTGTGTGAATTTGTGTGTGTGTGTATGTGTGTGTGTGTTTCTTATCTGTCTGTGTGCATGCCTGTGTGAATTTGTGTGTGTGTCTGTGTGTGTGTGTTTCTTATCTGTCTGTGTGCACGCCTGTGTGAATTTGTGTGTGTGTGTATGTGTGTGTGTTTCTTATCTGTCTGTGTGCACGCCTGTGTGAATTTGTGTGTGTGTGTATGTGTGTGTGTTTCTTATCTGTCTGTGTGCACGCCTGTGTGAATTTGTGTGTGTATGTGTGTGTGTTTCTTATCTGTCTTTGTGCACGCCTGTGTGAATTTGTGTGTGTGTATGTGTGTGTGTGTTTCTTATCTGTCTGTGTGCACGCCTCTGTGAATTTGTGTGTGTGTATGTGTGTGTGTATTTCTTATCTGTCTGTGTGCACGCCTGTGTGAATTTGTGTGTGTGTGTGTACGTGTGTGTTTCTTATCTGTCTGTGTGCACGCCTGTGTGAATTTGTGTGTGTGTGTATGTGTGTGTGTGTTTCTTATCTGTCTGTGTGCACGCCTGTGTGAATTTGTGTGTGTGTATGTGTGTGTGTGTTTCTTATCTGTCTGTGTGCACGCCTGTGTGTGCTTGGATCTACCCTCTAGCCACCTGGCAGGGTCTGGCCATGCTCATCAGCATGTCACCTCGTGCCATCTCCAGCAGATCTGTATGCTGGCATGCAGATGGGCACCTGGGTGCACTGTGCCTCCTCCGAGGGGCAGGGACACGAAGCGAGAAGGACGTGACCCCCCAACTTCTCCAGGCCCTCCCTCCAGCAGGGCCACACTCGGAACAAGAGAAGTCACCTTCCTACTTACGTATGGAAGTCCACCTGGTCACTGCTGCCTATGATGTTTATGCATTCACGGCTTTCTCCCTCTCGTTATTGTTCCTATACCCCTTACCATATCAGAAATTACTTCTCATGCGGAATACCCCAAACTCATGTGTTATTGTTTCATAGGCACTGCCACGTCTTCCTGAGGGGAGTGAGGAGAGAGAAGAAAGCAGACGCACGTGACTGCATGTGGCAGGCCAAACACAGTGCTGCAGACTCTGCTTTTAGAGCTGATTATGCTGTGATGAGCTGCTGAGCCGAAGCAGGCACCTGGATCTCAATCAGGCCCAAGGCCTGTGCAGTGAGCATAGCTCGGCCCGTGAGGGTGCTGTCCTGCCCTCCTCAAGCTCTCCTTTCTTCTGCTCACCTCTGCCCTCCCCTTCCCTGAGCTAGGGCCTGAGGAGGTGGAGATGCATCCCTGCCTACAGGAGCTGAGAGGCTGTGAACAAACACAAGTGTGTGTGCACACACAGACTCCAATGACAACACATCACACACAGAACAAGATGCATGGATGCAAACACACACACACACACACACACACACACACATACACACACACACACGCCCTGGGGCTGCTCTGTGATGCCACTGGAAGTGATCCGGGCTGAATTGTTTCCCTCAAATACATGCTGATCTCTGATCCCAACATGGCCTAATCTGGAGATGGAGCCTTTACATGAGAGGCATTCTGGGGGAAGGCGCACCAGGGAGGAGAAACATGGGGTCCGGGGTAACACAAGGCCCTACGAGGAGGTGGCCATCTGCAAGACAAGACTGCAGAGATCCCTTGGCCAGCTTCTACCCATGGCTGTTAGGACACAGCTCCTGGAGCTGCCCAGCCTGAGAGTGCTCAGCCCATGCTCACAGACGGAGGTCCACACGCTGAGCTGGCGTGTGGTCAGCCACACCCACAGACTGGGGTCCCTGCACACAGCTGACAGTCTGTCTGGCCAGAGGTGACATCACGGTGGCTTGCTGGTAGAGGCAGCAGTGTGCCCGCAGAGGAAGACCTGGCTCATCCTGCAGGAGAGCACCGCCCGTGCGCAGACACCCTCTGTGCCAACTCGACAGGTGTGAACTCAGTTCAAACAGATGTGCCAGGCCAGGGCTGGAAAAAGGCTGAGGTCAGAGTGGTGCCGGGCAGTGGCCTTTGCTAAAAGAGGACATTTTCCACAGTCCCGTGGGCCACAGGGACACTGCCATCCCAAACGATCTCTCTGGTCACCGTGCAGAAGGCCGTGACGGGGGATGGGGGGCCTGCACCTGCTCTGGGTGGCAGAGACAGGGAGGGAGCTGGGTGCTGGGCAGAAGACCAGGGTGGGGACGGGTTGTGTGGAAGGTTGCAGAGACCTTGAGGATACTGTGGACACCTGGGCGGGAGGGGCCCTCTGTGACCCGTGACCCCACCCTGATGAGGGCCACAGAACCCCTCAGAGAGCAGAGTACGTGCTTCAGGGAGGGATGAGCAGAATTTCAAAACCTTTATGAGACAAGGAAACGTTACTTCTCTCAGCAGTCTTTGTAAAGACCCCACTCGGGATTTCATAGGAAGGTTATTTTCAGCTGCCTTCGACCCCACCCCCGCACTCACATCCAGAGCAGATTCGGGGATGGCCTTTGTCCGAGCAGTCCGGCTCCTCTGCCCGCCGACTGGCAGCTGATGAATAAATTGCCCTGGTTCTCCTTGGTATGGGGCTTGGTGTGTGTTGTTTCCGCTGCTCTGTAATTCACTCATGCTGTGTGTGGTGGAGGAGTGGGGGCGCAGTGGGGTGAGTGGAGACCCCGCTTCTCCCCCACCCACTGCATCCCTGGAGCAGCGCAGATCAAGTCCTCGCACTACAGGCCTGGGCTCGGCCGTGGATGGGGCCCTGGTGAGGCCCTCAGAACGGCAGCTGCAGACACAGACCAGGCCCCCATACGGAGGAGGCAGGGCAGGATGATGAGGCAGGGCAGGAAGATGCAGCAGGTGACTGACCCTGTGTGTCAGGTGCGCTACGGTCCAGGGTTGTGTGCGTGCGTGTGTGTGTGTGTGTGTGTGCGCGCGCGCAGCGCGCGCGCGCGCGTCCGTGCGCCCGTGTATTTTCTTGGCCTTCGAGTCTATTGTGTTCCAGCCTCTTTGCTGTGACACGGACAGCAACTCCCGACTGCTTTCCAGGAGAAGCCCAGACATCTTCTGTGCCCCTACCTTCTCAGCCCATACCCTCACGTCCCTGAAGTCTCGTTCTCCTGGGAGGACGAGGGCAGAGTGTGCAGAGAGGCTCCAGCTGGACTCAGAGCCACAGAGCTGTGTCTTGCCTTTGGAGACAAGGTCCCCGGAGATGGGACACTCTCCAAGGCTGCTTCCTCACCCCTCCAGCCTCACTGCTCCTGAACCTCTCAAAGCCAGAGGTTGAAGAAGAAGACCTGATCTGTGGTCATGCCATTACCACCAGAATGTTCCAAGGACCCATCGATGGAGAAGCAATAACAATTAAGAGGAATTTTACAGGAATAAGAATTAGATGTGGTCTCAAACCCCAAGTGCCATTGTCTCTGTGGCAGGATGGAGGACAGCACACGGATAGGTTTCCAGTAATGTGCACACAGCTGGGGTTTGCACACTGAGATTCTAACCACACACCCAGAGGAGCACGAGAGCTGCCATGCCTGTGCAGAGTGTCAGGAGGGCTTGCTTGGTGTGGGCCACGGCGTGGGCTCAGGGCCAGCCAAAAAGACAAGGCTTTTCCAGGAGCTGGGGTACGAGCCTGGGAGCACTTCCGGGACCGGAACAGACAGGGAGGCCCCTTCGTTCTTGGTGGGTGGACAGCTTTGTTTTTAACTGGGAGGAAAAGAGGCATCGGAGGCCAACTTCACAAGCTGGAAAAAACACAAAGTGGGATGGAAGCAGTGGGACAGATCTGGGGGTGGAGGTGAGCCTGGATCCCCCGGGGCAGATCTGGGGGTGGAGGTGAGCCTGGATCCCCCAGGGCAGATCTGGGGGTGGAGGTGAGCCCGGCTCCTCCGGGGCAGATCTGGGGGTGGAGGTGAGCCTGGATCCCCCAGGGCAGATCTGGGGGTGGAGGTGAGCCCGGCTCCTCTGGGGCAGATCTGGGGGTGGAGGTGAGCCTGGATCCCCCACGGCAGATCTGGGGGTGGAGGTGAGCCTGGATCCCCCAGGGCAGATCTGGGGGTGGAGGTGAGCCTGGATCCCCCAGGGCAGATCTGGGGGTGGAGTGAGCCCGGCTCCTCCGGGGCAGATCTGGGGGTGGAGGTGAGCCTGAATCCCCCAGGGCAGATCTGGGGGTGGAGTGAGCCCGGCTCCTCCGGGGCAGATCTGGGGGTGGAGGTGAGCCTGGATCCCCCACGGCAGATCTGGGGGTGGAGGTGAGCCTGGATCCCCCACGGCAGATCTGGGGGTGGAGGTGAGCCTGGATCCCCCAGGGCAGATCTGGGGGTGGAGGTGAGCCTGGATCCCCCACGGCAGATCTGGGGGTGGAGGTGAGCCTGGATTCCCCAGGGCAGATCTGGGGGTGGAGGTGAGCCCGGCTCCTCCGGGGCAGATCTGGGGGTGGAGGTGAGCCTGGATCCCCCAGGGCAGATCTGGGGGTGGAGGTGAGCCCGGCTCCTCTGGGGCAGATCTGGGGGTGGAGGTGAGCCTGGATCCCCCAGGGCAGCTCTGGGGGTGGAGGTGAGCCTGGATCCCCCGGGGCAGATCTGGGGGTGGAGGTGAGCCCGGCTCCCCCGGGGCAGATCTGGGGGTGGAGGTGAGCCCGGCTCCCCCGGGGCAGATCTGGGGGTGGAGGTGAGCCCGGCTCCTCCGGGGCAGATCTGGGGGTGGAGGTGAGCCCGGCTCCTCCGGGGCAGATCTGGGGGTGGAGGTGAGCCCGGCTCCTCTGGGGCAGATCTGGGGGTGGAGTGAGCCCGGCTCCTCCGGGGCAGATCTGGGGGTGGAGGTGAGCCTGGATCCCCCGGGGCAGATCTGGGGGTGGAGGTGAGCCCGGCTCCTCCGGGGCAGATCTGGGGGTGGAGGTGAGCCTGGATCCCCCGGGGCAGATCTGGGGGTGGAGGTGAGCCTGCATCCCCCAGGGCAGATATGGGGGTGGAGGTGAGCCTGGATCCCCCAGGGCAGATATGGGGGTGGAGGTGAGCCTGGATCCCCCAGGGCAGATCTGGGGGTGGAGGTGAGCCTGGATCCCCCAGGGCAGATATGGGGGTGGAGGTGAGCCCGGCTCCTCCGGGGCAGATCTGGGGGTGGAGGTGAGCCTGGATCCCCCGGGGCAGATCTGGGGGTGGAGGTGATCCCGGCTCCTCCGGGGCAGATCTGGGGGTGGAGGTGAGCCTGGATCCCCCGGGGCAGATCTGGGGGTGGAGGTGAACCCGGCTCCTCCGGGGCAGATCTGGGGGTGGAGGTGAGCCTGGATCCCCCGGGGCAGATCTGGGGGTGGAGGTGAGCCCGGCTCCTCCGGGGCAGGTCTGGGGGTGGAGGTGAGCCTGGATCCCCCGGGGCAGATCTGGGGGTGGAGGTGAGCCTGGATCCCCCGGGGCAGATCTGGGGGTGGAGGTGAGCCTGGATCCCCCAGGGCAGATCTGGGGGTGGAGGTGAGCCTAGATTCCCCGGGGCAGATCTGGGGGTGGAGGTGAACCTGGATCCCCCGGGGCAGATCTGGGGGTGGAGGTGAGCCTGGATCCCCCAGGGCAGATCTGGGGGTGGAGGTGAGCCCGGCTCCTCCGGGGCAGATCTGGGGGTGGATCCTCCGGGGCAGATCTGGGGGTGGAGGTGAGCCTGGATCCCCCAGGGCAGATCTGGGGGTGGAGGTGAGCCTGGATCCCCCAGGGCAGCTCTGGGGGTGGAGGTGAGCCCGGCTCCCCCGGGGCAGATCTGGGGGTGGAGTGTGATATGCTCTATCACTCCAGCAATGATCTGAACAGACACGTTACCAGCGTGACCTCTAAAACCACCGATCCCCATGCAGACAAGATGGCGGGAGCCTCATCCACGTGACTGTGGGAATGAGAGAGTCAGGTAAGAAAGGAGAGATGAAGAACTGAAGAGAGAATGAGCAGGTGCACCAGCAATCACCCAAGAGGTAGCCGGGGACTGAAAAGGAACAGAAAGGAAAAGAAAGAAATGGGGAAAACCCTGAAGTTAAACCCGGACTGGGAACTGTGGGGCTGGGGATGAGGCCACATCCACACTTGGTGACAGATGGACAGAGCCAGCAGCAGAGAAGCCCAAGAGCCACACAATGACTTGGGTGGGGGAGGAGGGCTCCACCCGGGGCCTGGGCGCTGCCCCTGGCCTCTTCACTCAAGGCTAGAGCTCTACCACCGGAGCCACAGCTCTACTCCTGGCTTTCATGTGTTTACTTCAAAATAAGAGTGAAGTCCAGCTGACTTCACACTGCAATCCTCAGATCTCAGCCCCCCCTCCCCCCAGTAGATAGGATTACAGGCGTGAGCCACCAGTGCCTGGCCACAGTGACTTTTATATACAATCATTAAGGCCTAAGCTATGGGTTCAGCTCAATGTGGGGACACGGTATGGCAGCAACTTCTTCGCATGACAGGCCAACATTGGAGAAACGTGTCTTGTCCCTCTCTTTATCATGAGAAAAAGCTGATTGGTGAGACTGAGATACACTGAGAACCTGAAACCAAGGAGGCTCATGGTTCAGGGAATCCAGGACTCCCAGCCACAGTGCCTGGGTGAGACACAGCTGTGAGTAGCAGTCGTGGAGAGATGGAGATCTGACATGGACCCAGGGAGACGCTGAGTCACTGAAAGGCCCGGTGGTGGTGAGTGGTTCCGATGTGTCCGTCAAATACCGAGCCTCCTTACCCGAGGTTGCTTTGTACACTGATTTCTGCCCCTGTGGCTGGTGGAATTCTTGCCCTCTGCCTCTCAGCTGTGTGAGAAGGCCTGAGGACTTAGAACCCAGGCACACTGATGAGACTGACCAGTCTGCTCTCTCCCAGGAGGCGGTGAGCTGCCAAGCAGCCTGTGAGTGCTGGCAGTGCAGAAGAGGCCCTGATTCCCTCGGACTCCTCTCCCAGACAGGGTTTGGGGTTCTATTTGTCCCCTAACTACTCCAGGCTTGGGAACTCCAAACTTACAGGAGTCTTTGAGGCAAATGGAAAACTCCGCAGTCAATAAGCTGTAGGGTGCCTTATAAACACAAAGAAGAGAAGCACCTAAAGTGTAGAAAAGCCTGAGGCAAAACCATGACTCTTGGTCAGCCAGCCCTCGGCCTGCATGCACCGCTAACCTGTACAAGAGACCCTAGGGCTCTTGGCCTCTGTGGACTGTGCCTGGGACTGCAGCTGATATCCCAGGCATGTGGAGAAAGGTTGTTTCTGGGGTAACATCACCAATCCAAAGGCAACAGTCTCACATCATCCCCTATACCACCTAATCCTGTCTGAGCATCAAAAACACTTCCATGAAAGATGACACATGATAAAAAAAAAACTTTCAGCCAGTAATGACCTCAGTGAAGAAAATGTATGTGCATAGATGTGAGCATATTTTTTAAATTGAGAGAAAAAATGAGAAGGGGCTTCAAAGTTCAAGAAGTAATATACCCACTATATGACAAATGTAACTGTAACCCCTCTATACATCAACCCAACAATAAAAATACTATTATTAAAAAAAGGCAGCTTGGCTCTTCTAAAAGTCAGTAATTCCATAGTAGTAGACCCAGTAACAGTGAAATGAATGCAGTCTCAAAGAATGAAACAGAGTAATCAGAAGAGTGATCAACAAAAAATTAATGGATATACACTTGGATGGTATTCTAAGAAATTACAAATGAACCACTGAATGGAATAAGGATAATAAGGATATGAAAGAGGACATCAATACAGGTATAAAAGTCCTGACAACAATCAAATTGAAATTCTGGAATATAAAAGGTCAGTAAGTCAAATTAAAAAAAAATCTTGAAATCCATGGACAGCCTCATCAGTAGACTGGATCAAGCTGAAAAGAGACTATCATTAGACGTGTAGATAAGCAAATGAGGATTAGGAAAGACTCAAACATTGCAAGAGTGGCAAAATTGCAGGAATTGCTATGTGCCTTGGAAAAATAGCACTGAATTATAATCTCATCAATTCTCTGAGAAAAAAAAAACATTCTGCAGAATAAACTGAACAAGACCTAGAGGAAATATACCTCATTAGGAAAGACAGGGGAAGGAGAGAAAAAATTCCAAGCAGGCAGAGTCTGAAAGCAAGCAGTAGTAACTATCTCTGCATCTGACAAGGGCAACTCTAGCCCACAAACTTTTAAAAGAGAAAAAGAAGATCATATCCTGTCAATACAGGAAGCCATCCATCAGAAAATTGCAATAATTATAAATACACATGAACCTAATTTTGGTACACTCAATTTCATGAAACAAACCTCACTGGATGAAAGCACAGATATGCACCAAACAGTAATAATGCATGACTATACTATCACACTCTTACCAATAGATAAAATAATAAGATATAGAAAGTAATAAATGAACTCCAGAATTCAATGGTGCTGTCGTTTATATCAGTGTAACAGACATCTAAGAATATTCAGCAAACAAACACAGAATACATTCTCAGCAGCCCATGGAACTTTCTCTAAAACAGATTACATTTGCAGATGTAAGACAATCATAATGAATATAAGAATATTCAGATCTTTGCAGTCTATTAGGACGAAGTAGAACAAAACTAGAAATCGACAGCAAAATAAACTTCAGGAAATATATCAACACATAGAGACTGGAAAATACACTTTTGAATTCCCATTGTGTTACCAAGGAAATATGGAGAAATCATAAGGTATGGAGAGTCAGATGAAAGCAAAAACAACTTCCCAGAAACGACGGCACTTCGTAAAGACAACACTAAGTGGAAAATCTGTAGTTCTAAGTGCCTACATTACCAAAAAAGATTACAGAAATCTCAAATAAATAACCAGCGTTGCCCCTCACACTCTTGAAAAAACAAGAGCACACCAAATCCAAGTAACTAGCCAGGAAAAAGGCATGCCGATGCAGAAATCAGTGAGATCAAGACTAAAAGAATTCATTTTTAGATCAAGAAATCAAAGATTTGGTTCAGAACCAACGTGGGAATCAGTGGCTTCTCTGAGAGTGGACTTAGGAAACAGTCCCCACCGTGACTGCATGGCCTCAGAACCATCCAGGGACAGACTGCCCAGCCCTATGGAGGAGAGAGGCTCAGCTGGCTGCCAAGGATGAGCAGCCAGCCGAGGGCAGGCTGTACCCCCCCGCCCCGTGTCCTAGGCCGGTATGCCCATGCTCGTCCCCACACAAGGAGCTCGCAAGGCTGCTGCTTCTCTTCAGTCTTCGTCTACCATTCAGACCCTGCCCACTGCCCACTGCCCAGCTCTCTCCCCTCGGGACAGGGCTCTGTGAAGCCAGGCCCAGCCGCTCCCTGGCTCTGGAAAGCCGTTTCCTCTCCACACCCTGCCTGCCCTCTGGAGACACTGAGGCCAGGCTGTGTTCGCTGGGAAGGGGTGGAGACGGGAGACCAGGCTGGGCCCCCCTGCTTCCAGCACACTCTGGGCATTATTATACACCAAGCAGTGTTTCCCTGCAGGCCCGCATTTCAGGAAACCCAGAGGGCCTCGCCCAGACCGAGCCAGGGAAATGTCTCCATGCACCCACCGAGAGGAGCTGTTCCTGCTGCCCAGAGGGGCAGAGCTGCCTGGACCAGCACCTGTCTGCAAGAGGACGGTCACGGGTAGGGGCGAGGTGCGCAGAGGGACTGGTGGTGGGTGGGGGCTTGAGCTCCGTTAGTTTTCCCTGGTCACAGGCTGGATGCATGCGAGCCAAGCCTCACCGACGCCGGCCACCTCAAGCAGACTGGCTCCTCCTGTTCTGGTACACAGCTGAGGCTGCAGCACCACGTCAGGGCACCCCGAGTCCACACCTCTGCTCCCCCGGAGCCGACACTGACCCGAAGTGTTCAGGGCTGGCGTCACCCCAGCCACTCTCCCACCCGGATTCAGTCAAGCTGGCTGCCACCACGAAAGGAAGAGGCCGGGAGAGGGGATGGCTCTGCACTGTGGCCTTCAGAGGCGAGAGCCCCCATAACCGTGCACCCTGCGGAAACTCTGCCGCTGGCCCAAAGCTGAGCTCTGACTGGGGGCCCCTCTGTGCCCAGACACCGGGGAGGCCCTGGACACAGCGGGCACCTACGTGCATGGCTGAGGGAGACTGAGGCACCCAGCCAGGGCAGGACCGCAGAAACCGCACACAGAGCAGCCTGGGCCAGCCAGGCCCCAGCCTTCCCACCACAGCCGCCATGGCACAGCCCACAGGCCGTGGAGTGCGGCTGGTGCCGCTCTCGCCTGCCTCCCCGCTCCTTTGGAATCCAGGACAGAGGGACAACAGTGGAGGACCCAGCTGCTTTCACCAAATGACCAAATGAAGAGATAAAACCAAGTGTTGGCTCTCATTTCTGTAACCATGAGCCAGCCTATGGCATGTGTGTCACCACACTCACTGCCCACCCGAGCGTGGAAGGATGGATAAAAGAGGACCGGGAGAAGGACCTGGCAGGGCTGTGGGAAGACAGTCTACCCTTCAGTTTGATATTTAAGAAAACCATGATGAATGAACATCTCCGTAAAAATGAGTCATAGCCAGACCAAGGAATTTTTCTGGAAAAGTCGAATGATTTTTAATATCCAAAAGGAGAAGTTTTACATTTTTCCAGCGTCTCTCCCTCACACACATGCACACACACACACACACACACACACACACACACACACACACACACACACACACACACCTTACCTTCTTCTCCAAGGCGACACCATTGTCTCTAGCACTTACATCCAGCCAGCACACGCAGATCACCGCCAAGACACCGGAAGACACCCGACAGGGATGGCTCAGTCCCCGGTGACCAAGAGTGGAAGGACGGAAGCCTCGGGCGGAGCGCACGGGGCCTGTTGAGGGCCGGCCGAGGAAGGGTGGTTCTCGGGCTCAGAAGCGGACCTTGCTTGCATCACAGCCCCCCAGGCTCTCCATAAGCCAACAAGACGGGAGAACGGGAAACAGGAAGGCAGGGACAACGGGAAACAGGAAGGCAGGGACAACAGGAAACAGGAAGTCAGGGACAACAGGAAACAGGAAGGCAGGTTCAAGCTTGCACTGAGCTCATCCTGAAATGAGCGTCACACCTCTCTTGTCTAGCAGGGGGGATATTAACACTGAGTCTGAGTTCAGGCGAAGACACGTGGAGACTTCTAAGCTGCACATTACTGCTCTAAAAATACAGCATCCACACGGCATGCTGGATGGCTTTTGTTGTCATCGTTTTGTTTTTTAACACCTAAGTCAAGGAGCTGGAAGTACCGCCTCATGTCACATCACCCATCATTTCTGGTGAGGCTCGGTCTACACGTCCACACACGGCACTTTTCGTTTCAGAGAGGTATTAATAAGTCGACAATAACCATATTTTAATCTGCTAGTCCTGCAGCTGTTGTGTGCTCATGCATAGACGCCAATCTACTCGTGACCTTTCTCGTCTTTCCCATCTCCCCTAAGGAGTCCTCAGCCAGAGCCATGTTCTATGTTTATCCATACATATTAACAGATATATATGTGCACATATCATGCCTATGTGTATTGTGTATATGTCCATGAATATATATGACTTTTGTAGATCTGGTTTCCACATATAAGAGAACACATAAAATCCTTGGGTTTCTTTTAGCTTGTCTTGTCTTTCTCGGTATCATATCTCCAGTTCCTTCCATTTTCCCACAAATGACACGCTTTCATTTTCCTTTATGGCTGTGTCATCTTCCATAGTGTATGTATTTGTGTGGAATCCACTATGAACAGTGCCACAGCAAACAAAGGGACTCCAGTGTCTTTCTGGTATGCTGACTCAAATATCTTCCCCGCTAGGACAGCCCAGGCCCGCTGGTGGCATTCTTGATGCTTGCTAGAATGAGGTGGGACTGCAGTGTAGTTTTAATTTGCATTTGCCCAAGAATCTTGAGTCTTTCTTCATGTATTTATTGGCCATTTGAACTTCTTCTTCTAAGTTCTTTTGCCCATTTATTGTGTGGGTTATTGATTCTTTGAGGGTTTCGTTCTTTAAGCTGCTTATATATTCTGGTTGTTAGAACCTTGTCAGATGTATCACTGGCAAAGATTCTCACCTATTCTTGTAGGCTTTCTTTTTAGAGTGGTGACAATATCCTTCATTGTGTAAACTTTTAGATTAATGCAACCCCATTGGTCAATTCTTGTTCCTATTTGCTAAGACCTTGGAATTCTATACAGAAAGTTACAGCCTATGCCAACAAATCCCGCCCCCCCCCTTATTCTTTCTGGTAGTTTCATTAAGATCTTCAACTCATTTCAAGTTGATATTGGAATGGAGTGATAGACTGAAACCCAGTTCCAGTCTTCTGCCTGTGGGCAGCCAGCTCTCCAACACCATCTGTGGCAGAGACTAACCTTTTCCCGGTGACTATTTTGGTTGCCTTTGTCAAAAACAAATTAGACATAGGTGCATGCATTTATGGACCGCTAGTCTGTTTCATCCACCTTTAGTCTGTCTTTGTGCCAATCCCAATCTACTTAGTTATCGTGACTCCAGGGTGTGACTTAATGTGGCGTTGTGATACTGCCACATCGAATTCTGGGTTTGTTGGGCCTTCTTGTTTCGTTTTGTCTGCTCAGGATTGTTTTGGTTATTTGAGGTCTTTTGTGATTCTATATGAATTTTAAGATTGATATTTCCACCTCTGAGGAGAATTAACGTTGGGATTTTGATGGACTTTCTACTAGCCTGTGGCAGTAGGATATTTTCATATATTAATTCTGCTAACCCCTAAACACGGACGGTCTTTCTGTCTTCTTGTGTCTCCTTTTTATTTTTTTCTTCAATTTTTTATAACTGACATTTCAGAAGTCTTTACCTCCTTGTTTAGGGTTACTCCTAAGTATTTTTATTTTTTGTATAGCCCCTCTGAATGGATTTGTTTTCCTGATCCTGTTTATTGTTGATATATGGAAAAAATGCTGATTTTTACATGCTTAGTTTATACACCTTTTTCTGCTCCAGGAAACTGGGGATGGCATAGGGGTCGTTTGACTTCTTCCTCCCTTTTGTGATCCCTTTATCTCCTTCTGTTGTCTTGTTACTGTAGCTTGTTACTTCTTTCTAGCTAGAAATCCCAGTGTAATATTGAGGGAGAGTGGACATCCTTGTGTGTTTTTCTATTTTTGGAGGAAATGGCCTGCTTTCACATCAGTATGATACTGGCTGTAGATCAGCCTTATATAGCCTCATTTTGTTAAGCTGAATTCCTTCTTTTCCTCATTTCTTCAGATATTTTTTTAGCACAAAAGGATGTTGAGGTTTAGCTGAAGATTTTTCCTGCGTCCACTAATTGTGGGATTTTTCTGGTTATGTGGCGTGTTATGTTTATTGATTTCCATACACTGAACCAGCCTCATGTACATGGAGTGACACTCACACAAGCATGGTGTATATGCTTTAGAGGGATTGCTGAGCCGGGAGTGTGGCCTAGTGGTGGAGTGCTTGTCTGGCATGAAGACCCAGGCTCAATTCCTCCATACCACATACATAGAAAATGCCAGAAATGGTGCTGTGGCTCAAGTAGTAGAGCTCTAGCCTTGAGTTCAAGCCCCAGGACTGGTGAAAAAAAAAGAAAAAGAAAAAAAGTTAGATGTATTGTTGAGTTCAGTTGGTAAATGTTTTATTAAAGATTGTCAAGGAGATTGATTGATCTATCGTTACTTTGTTGTGTCTCTAGTTGTGGAGTTAGTCCATAGAATAATTTTGGTAGTGCCCCTGGCCTTTCCATTTCATGAAAAATGTTGATGAATGTTGGTACTGGTTATTTTTAAAGGTTTTGTAGAATTCAGCTGTTAATCCATCAGGGTATGAGCTTTTCTTCATGGGGATATTCTTTATTGATATGTCAATGCTATGGCTTATTATAGATATGCTTAGATGCTTTGTGCCCTTGGCTTAATTTCATCAAGTTGGAATTTCCTAGAAATACAATGATTTCTACAAGAATTTCTAGTATTTTAAGATCTTCCGGATTTTACTTATTTTTTGTGACATTTCTGTTTTATTTCTAATTGATTAGGATTATTTCCCTTCTCTTTTTAGTCTTGTTGGCTAGGAGTTTCTCAATTTTATTTATCTCTTCATAGAACTAACTGGTTGTTTTGTTGATTTTCCACAGTTTTGTAGGTCTCTATTTCATTCATTTCTGCTTTGATCTTCATTATTTCATTCCTTCTTCCAGTTTGGATTTCACTTTGTTGTTGTTACTTAAGGGGCTCCAAGTGCACTGTTGGAGTACAAGCTTGAGCTCTCCCTGTATGATCATGTGTGGAGTCAGAGCCATGAACTTTTCCTCTTAAACTTTCCTGTGTTGTACCCAGAATGTTTGGGAGGCCGTGTGTTGATTCTGGTTGGATTCCAGGAGCTTTGAAAATTCTGTCTCTGATTCCTTCTGTGGCCAGCTAATCACTGAGCAATATTCTTCAGTCTCCATGAGGAAAGTGACTTACAGAGGTAAGAGAGCCCCGGGGGGAGGGCCAGGATGGGGTGGGTGGGGGGATGGAGCGGAGCGTGGAAGGTGGGAATGGAATGGAGCACAGCTGTGCCCAGGGGCGAAAGGCAGGTGTGCTAGAGTACGGAGTGGGGAAGGCGGGCTCTATAAAATGAGGTGGCACAGTGGTTTTCTTTCGGCTTTGGGGGCCTGGCTTAAACCAGTGCATTCCAGTTCGTAAGAGAAAGGAGTACTAAACCTCAGTCCTTACCTCCTCAGGGAAGCCAGGTCTGATGGAGCTGCGACCTGGATAAAGCTCTCGGCCCTGAGGTCGCCGGCTTTTCTGAGGCCTGGTTGGGCAGAGGTGTCTCTGCTCTTGGCCCAGCAGGATTGCAGGGATGGAGAGAGCAAGCCCAGCCAGGTATGGAAATACAGATCATGCCCGCTGCCTGAGGGGCTGACCTGCGGCCTGGAGCCATCCGTGTGCTGCCCACCAGGTCACCCAGAGGTGAGGGCAGGGCCAGGCAGGCCCAGGTGCCCTCAGCTCAGCGGGAGCCTGCTGCAGTCCCGGCCTGCAGCACTCACAGGAGGGGAGCATGGCCCCAGCTCAAGCCTGTGTCCCCCGAGCACCTTGGGGAGCCAGGCTTCCCACGGTCACCCCCAGCGCTGCTCCCCTCCGCCCATGCCCACACTGGCTCCCCTCCAGCACCCACGTTTCCAAGGCAGAACAGGAAAACCTTGCTGAGGTTTCCGGGGCTATTCAGCCACGTGATTCCCACCAGGAGGAGCTTGGGGAAAAGATGAGGAGAAAATTAAAAGAATTGTCAAATCCAAAAATAGATGCCTCTGCAGGAGGAGAAGGAAGAATGCAAAAAAGGAAGGGAAAGAGAGAGACCGTAAGATCCCTCTGGCACAGAAGTCCCTCAGGCTCCACAAATACAAGCTGCATTGCTTTTTCTTTCTTTTAACAGTTTAAGATTTACTATTTATTTTTTATTCCACTAGTATCTATCTCTTTCTGCTGTGCGTTTGCCTAGTTTTGTCCTCACCTGAGCTTGTCTTTTCCTTGAACCATGTATGCCAGCACTCTGACATTTTTCCTCCTCTTTCCATATTCTTGTGAGATCTGTCCAGTTCATCTTGCATAGTAACTGAATAATTTGGTCTCTTACTGTTTGCTTTTGAGTTCCTTGCATATTCTGGGTATTAATTCTTTCCAGTTGAATAGCTGGTAAGGATTTTCTCCCATTCTCTCGGTTCCAGTACTTGTTCATTTTGCTTTGCAAAAACTCTTTCATTTGCTTTAGACCTATTGGTTATTTCTTTCTTTGTCCTCTGGGCAACTGAAATCCTATTCACAGAATACTTACCTGTGTCTGGATCACCCAGCGTCTCCCAGCATTTCCCCTGCTTTTCACATCTGACTTCCAATCCTTTGATCCTTTTGGAGCTGGTTTTGGTACAGGGTGAGAGGTAGAGGTCTAGTTCCAGTCACCTGACTGTCAAATCTGTCTGCTGAAGAAGATCTTGTTTCTAGGGTTTGTTTTGGCTTCTCAGCCAAATCTTAGTCAGCAGTAGCAGTGCAGTTTTATTCCTGGTTCTTCTATAGTATTTCATTTGTCTCATCTGGTTTTGAGTCAGTACCAAGCTGTTTGTGTGATGTCTCTGTATTATCATTTGGAGTCCAGTATTGTGATACTACCTCAGGTCCTCTTTTAACCTAGAATTGCTTTTGTTATTTAGAGTATCTTTTGTGTCTGCATTTTTCTAATGCTGTGAGGAATCATATTGGGATTTTGCTAGGTATTACATTGAACTTCTAGATTGCTTTTGACATTGCAGGCCATTTTCACAGTATTAATTCTGTCAGTTCATGACTTTTAAGTCTTTTGGTGTCTCCAAGTTTTTTTTAGTTTTTATTACACAGCTCCTTCACCTCCATGGTTAATACCTAAGTATGTTATTGTTTGGGGCTATTTTGTGCAGAACTGTTTTCTACCTTTCTTTCCCAGCCTGTTCATTGTTAGTATGTAGAAAAGTTGGTTATGAGATATTGATACTGTGTCTTGAAACCTTTCCGAAGGTATTTATCACTTCCAGAAGTGTTCTGGTAGAGGGTGTAGGTCTGCTGTGTACAAGCTCACCTCATCAACAATAAGAACACTTGCTTTTCCTTCCTTCTTTGAATTTCTTACATTTTCTCCTGCCTTATTGTGATGGCTAGAAATTCTAGTATATATTGAATAATAGCACAGAGTAGTCATTGTTCTCTCGTTCTTGACTTGGGAAAAAAGGTTTCAGCTTTTTCCTATTTCAAACAGTGCTTGCCAAGTACAGCTTTTATTAAATTCAAGTATGCTTCCTTTATGTTTTTATCATAAAAAAAGATGTTGGCCAGGTGCCAGTGGCTCACACCTGTAATCCTAGCTACTCTGGAGGCTGAGATCTGAGGATCTAGTGATGAATCTACAGTTAATCACTGTTAAATGAGCTGTGGCTCAAAGTGGCAGAGCACTGGCTTTGAGCACAAAGAGCACAGGGACAGCACCCACGTCCTGAGTTCAAGTCCCATGACTAACCCCAAAAAAGTTGAATTTTGTAAAAGGCCCTTTCTGTATCCATCGAGATGGTCATGTGGTTTTTGTTCTGGAGCTGTTTGTCTACTGAATTACATTTGTTGGTTTGTGCAGGTTGAGACATCCTTGTAATGCTAGGATGAACCAACTTTATCATGGTGAATTATCTTTAGCGATAATCATAAAATTGGGCTTGGAAGGATTTAATTGAGAAATTTTGCATGGATGTTCAACAACAACATTGGTCTATAATTTTCTTTTAGTTTTTCTTGCAGTTCTATATGGTTTTGGAATGCATGTAGGCAATAGTCCTGTGATTTTCTTTCTTTCTTTCTTTCTCTTTCTCTCTCTCTCTCTCTCTCTCTCTCTCTCTCTCTCTCTCTCTCTCTCTCTCTCTCTCTCTCTTTCTCTCTCTCTCTTTTGTGTGTGGTACGTAGGTTTGAACTCCATGCCTTGTACTTACTGATGAAGCAGGCCCCTTACCAATGAGCCGTGGCTCCAGCCTTCTGGGCAGTGGTAATATAGATCTTATTTTCTGCTTAGTTGTGTCCGACGACCATGATTCTCGTGATAGACTTGTACTAAAGCTGAGATGACAGACATGCCCGCATACCCTGCCAGCTTTTGCGGCACGGTCTCGTGTGAATGCCTACCTGAGCTGGCCTCCACCTGTAGGCCTTTGACCTCAGCTTTTGAAGCGGGAAAGACCACAGGCACAAACCACTGCTGAACCAATCCGTCCTGTGATTCTGACCAAGGAGCCTCTCATCATGCGCAGGTTTCCATGAGGAAGCGGTTCTGGTGTCACTCTGTGAAGGAGTGGAGGCCTGTGTGCCTGTCCCCATGTCCCCTACAGCCACTGGCCACAGATGCCATCGTCTGGCTGCGTTCCTGGACATCACACTTCCTGAGCCCACCCAGAGCGTCCCGTGGCCTGGAGGACCCTGTGGGGCCGCACGGGCGTGACGCCTGCTGCCCAGTCACCTCCCGGGTCCGCCCTGGCTGGCCTCACCTCCCGGGTCCGCCCAGGCTGGCCTCACCTCCCCCGTCTGCCCGGGCTGGCCTCACCTCCCATGTCTTCCCTGGCTGGCCTCACCTCCCATGTCTTCCCTGGCTGGCCTCACCTCCCATGTCTTCCCTGGCTGGCCTCACCTCCCATGTCTTCCCTGGCTGGCCTCACCTCCCATGTCTTCCCTGGCTGGCCTCACCTCCCATGTCCGTCCGGGCTGGCCTCACCTCCGCGTCTGCCCTGGCTGGCCTCACCTCCCGTGTCTTCCCGGGCTGGCCTCACCTCCCGCGTCTGCCTGGGCTGGCCTCACCTCCCATGTCTTCCCTGGCTGGCCTCACCTCCCATGTCCGTCCGGGCTGGCCTCACCTCCCGCGTCTGCCCTGGCTGGCCTCACCTCCCGTGTCTGCCTGGGCTGGCCTCACCTCCAGCATCTGACCTGGCTGGCCGTGGCGAGGCTGCCTCTGGGCCCCATCTACTTACTTCTTAACTTTCACATGCAAACCTTTTCATGCCCGATAGAGATACGTGTGTTTCATTGTGTTAATAATTTACTTTGGAGATGATTTACGGTAGCCCGATAATTATGAATATACACATTACCATTTTTATAGCCTGTTTGGCTAGGGACCAGCAGAGAATGGACTGGTGCCAATTGTTTCCGTTTACTGCTCTGCTCGGCCCTGCATGCTGGCAAGCACAGGCCGGGCTCCGCCCTTCGGGACCGCGGGACCTCAAGCGGCAGCTTGGCAAGGTTGACCTGCAGAGTACTGAGCTTTCTCCAGAAGCCATGTGTGCTGAGAACCACTGACACAACTTTCCCTGTTTGTTTCTTTTTCTTCCAGAGAAGAGGGACAACTCACAAGTATATTGCAAAATGGAGCCTTTCAGCTCTTCTGACTCTCAGAGACTGAGAAGTATTTCCAATAAAGAGGAGACAGGCACAAAGAGGAATTTCAGAGGGAGGAACAGGTAAAGCTACGATTTCAGACCCTAACCGGCCTCATTACAAGATCTTCACTCCCGCATCCTCCCCTCGCTGAGAACTTTTCTGTCACTAATTCTTAGAGCTCCCTCAGGTTGACCATCAAGACAATGACTGGTCCAGAGCTCCATCCTCGCCTCCACCCCTGCCTCTTCCCAGGGTCACTGAACGGCGTCCCCTGAAGCTGTGCTTCCTTGTTCCTGAGGCGGGGCAGCTGCAGAGGACCACGTCCCCTGGCTGCTCGCTCACACAGCCCTTCCAGGGGGCAGTGACTTGGGAGGAGCCAGATCAGTGCAGGCCCTGGGGAAGGAGCTAAGGAAAACAGCTGGGTAGAGGAAGAGAGCATACTGTGAGCTCTTTCCTCCGGGCTGCCTGGCCTTCTGGGTCTGGGGTGCTGCAGGGAGATGAGGGGGGCAGGGCAGCTTCTGTGCAGAGAAGCTCCCTGCTGTGCAGGTTAGCTGTGTGGGAAAGACAGGGGGCCTGAGTGGGAAGAGTATTCTGGGATTTAGGAGGGAAGGAAGAGGCAAGGGACTCAGGGACTCCAGCCTGAGTCCCTCAGGTGGACCCTCAGCCCCTTCTGCAGACTTCTGCTGCCCCAGTGTGTTACCACAAGACTTTATACCAGAGTGGCGGGTGAAGTCTGATGCAGGCTGCACAGGAAGATGCAGAGGGACCCTAGTCCTAGACTTGGGGGGACGGCAAATACCTGCACAGAAAGCACATGCTAGTGTGGACAGGTAAGGTTCCACCGGACGGTGGGACCTCCTCCGAGGACTGGGCCGTGGACCCCCGACCCAGCAAGCTAGGAGAGGCAGAAGTATGGCTTCAACCCCGCCAGCTTCTCTCTCTCCTCTCTCTTTCTCTCTCTCCCTCTCTCTCCCTCTTTATCTTTTTGTTTTGTTAAATCAACTAGATTCAAGATAATAAATTTATATGGGGATATAAATTTATATGGACATCAAAATTAAAGCACTCATTGACAATTCTTGAGCCTGGCCACCGTGCTAATCAAGCAGATGGAGACATAGGCATTATCTAGGTTCCCCATCTTGAAACCCAGGCTCTGCTTCTCTGTGGTTTTGTGTCACTGCTCACCCCACACTGTCCAGGCCCACCTGTCTGACCGGGTTGGGGTTCTTTGAGACTGGGTTAGTCCGGGCATGGTGGTGAATGCTTTCTGAGCTGCTTGGGAGATGGAAGAGAATTTTAGTTCAAGACCAGTCTGGGGAGAAACACTGAGGTCCCATCACTCCCAACAAGCTGGGAATACTGGCATCCACCCATTATCCAGCCATTGTGGACAGGTAGGGGGCGGGGGGGGGGACCGGAGGGGGGGGGCAGAGGGTCAAGGTCTTAGGCCAGCCACAGGCAACGCATTGCAAAGCATTACCAAACCAAGGACTGGGGGTGTGGTTAGCAAGCATGTGTAGCCACAGTTCAAAGTCCATCACCCTCTTCAAAGAAAAAAGGCATTAACAAAGAAAGACCCCTCTTGCCTCCCAGTGTGCTCCTTCCCTCTCCCCCCCTCTACATCCTGGCCACTGTTGCACTGCAGCCAGGAAGGCCCTGTCCAAGATCCACTCAGTCTGCCTGCTCCCTGCAGACCCCGGCAAGCAGGCATTGTGGGCAAAGCGGACAAGTGCTGTTTAATCTGTCAGAGAACTGTTCATGTAGAGGACTGATGACTGCCAGGACGGGAAGGAGACGGGAAGGAGCCTTCGCTTGACTTCAGTCTGGCAAAGGCCTTGGCTGGAGCCTGGAGCCCTGCGCATCCCTGAGACCCTACAAGCAGCGATTTTCTGTGTCGCTCAGGCACGTCACACACATGACAAGAATCACACTGAGTCTGCATGGGACGCATGTCTTGGAGGAAAGGCTGCGGTGTGGCGTTTGAGGAGAAGGTGGCAGGCACACACAGGCGTGGGAAAAGCCTCCACTGCTCCCGGTGTGCTGGGGGGGGGGGCGGGATTCCAGCGTTATATGTGGGATGTGTTGGAAGAGTCTGAGCAGTCTTCCTCTCGGAGAGCTGGTCGCCACTGTCCTGGCCCACCCTCAGGCATGGCTCACCTTTTTATTTTTATTGGAAAGGTGATGTGCAGAGGGATTAAGGTTATATAATCAGGTATTGAGTACATTTCTTTTTGAACAGTGTCACCACCTTCTTCAGTCTCTCCCGGTCCCTCCCCTCCTGACCTCCCTTCTCCCAGGATGTAAAGTTCATTTCCAGGGTGATGCCTAGGGAGGATCACTGCGGAATTAGCTCACCCTTGCCCCACCATCCCCGTGCTCCCACGTTCCTCCCCACATCGGAGAAACTTGCATTCAGGATAAAAGGAACAGAAACCAAAACAGAATAAAAGGTGGAGGCAGAGAAAACAGGAAAAAAGAGCTGCAGGAAGAACAAAACCTCTTGATCCCACTTCTCAGATTTGATTGCAGTGAGCATTGTTTCCTCTGATCATAGCTGGGTCTATCGAGCCCTCGTGACCCTCTCCTAAGAAGATCCTCTTGCGTCACTGGGTGAATGCTAGGGGCCTGTATAATTTATCATGTACAAGTGTAACCATTTGCCTTTTACTATCCGATGGCTTTATTTGTAGATTGATAGGCATATTCTAATCATTAAAAATGAGGGAAACCATGGAGCCTATGTTCCTTTGGGTCTGGCTTACTTCACTTAATATGATATTTTTCTAAGTCTTTCCATTTCCTAACAAATAGGGCAATGTCGTTCTTTCTGACAGCAGCATAGAATTCCATTGTGTACAAATATCACAACTTGTTGATCCACTCATCAACTGAGGGACATCTGGGTTGGTTCCACATCTTTGCTATGGTGAATAATGCTGCAATGAACATTGTTGTGCTAGTGGATTTAGTATGCCCTTGTTTCTGGATGGTTGGGTAAATGCCAAGTAGTGGAATTGCTGGGTCATAGGGGAGTTCTATGTTTAGTCTTTTGAGGCACTGCCACACTGCTTTCCATAGTGGTTGAACGAGTTTGCACTCCCACCAACAGTGTAGTAGTGATCCCTCCTGGCCACATCCCCTCAGCATCTGTTGTTGTTCATTTTCTTGATCCTGGCCTTTCTAACTGGAGCGAGCTGGAATCTCAGTGCAGTTTGATTTGCACTTCTTTCTGCTGTCATCTTTAGGAACTGACACTTCTCCACCCAGTGAGGATGCATGCTGGCCATGCGGGCCGGGTCGGTGGCGCGGCCCTCGGGGACGCTACCCCTTTGTCCTTCTGACTGGTGGCTGCTTGTTTGGCTTACATCGAGCCTTCCTGGAGAGGCACTTCTTCCTAGCAGGCACATCAACCACAAAAGGAGGCAGAGGGCACAGACAGAACAGAGCGAAGCCATAGCCAGCGGGAGCCTCGAGCCTTGACGGTCTGGGAGCCCACAGGGCTGGAATCCCAGTGCAGAGCAGGGGGAAAAGCAGATTTTTCTCCCTGACACTTCCCAGGCATGCGGTTTACACAGAGCAGCCTATTAACTGGGCTCTGCTTTCCTTATCTAAGAAAGAACAAGAAGTGGCGCCCGCGTTTGAAGCTGGAGCAGAGCCTTCACTCAGAGAGGGTCGATATTTTCTAGAATGTTTAGACCGGGGCGGAGGCCGGGGGACTAGAGGTCATTTCAAACAGAAACTGCTGAAATTGGACCCAGCAGGTGCCCACTGGCTGTCCTGAGTGTGTGGCGGGGAGGGGGGTGAGGAAGAGAGAGGACCCAGCCGTGCTGCGTGGCCCTGGAGCCCGGGCTCAGAAATGTAACAAGAAGCCCTAGTCTCGCATGGAGATCACGGCCATGTTTGAGGGCCGGGTCTCCTCATGGCAGAAGGGTCTCCAGCGAGAAGACGCGTGCAGTCTGTTCCTGGGAGCTTCCTGATACCCTGCCGAGCTCCTGGAGGGATTTGAACTTGGTGCTTTGTGGGGCTCTGTCTTGAGGACACTTCTAGGGACCATGTGCCCAGAAAGAAGGCCAGGAACGATACCCAAACACCAGCACCTGCACTGTGCTCGGTGCCCGCTGTCTGCCTTCTGCCACTGTGTGTGACAAACAATTGCGAGAGGGAAGGTTCATGGTGGCTCAGGGTCCGGATGGTTGCCTCCACGCTCTGAGCTTCTTCCGGGTCTAAGGTCACGGGGTGACGTTCGCATGGAGGCGGAGCTGGGTGTGGCAGGGGAGGCCTCTCACCTCGAGCCACCAGGAAGCAGAGAGTCAGTGAGAGAGGAGCCAGGAGGGGTTCATGCTTCACCTGCGTCTCCTATCTAGGCCTAGTGCCCGCTGTGAACCACCCTCAGATTGTGCATCTGCGGAGGGGTTTGTCCGTTATTGAAGTCTGAGCCCTCAGGACCCAGTCCCTTCACAAGGCCTGCTCTAGGCACAGCACTGGCCACCAAACTTCAACCCAGGAGCCTAGGGGGGTCATTGCATAGCCAAGCCCCCCGCCCCAGCCCTACTGCTGGAGGAAGCTGCCTGGCTGATTCTCACCCTGCAGCCAAGGAAACGACCCCATCACCTGAAGGCCTCCTGGCCTTCGCGTGGGCTTCTCCCACCCGTGCTCTGAAACTAGGAAAAGACTGGCTGCCAGAAGCAAGGGCTGCTTACGTTCCTGAAAAGGTTGCATTGACGGGCCTGTCGTTACACTGAGACCGATCAAATGTGACAATAAAACCTTCTTGATTCTGAAAGAAGTCAAAATGTTGTTTTCCTCGTGAGCGCTAATAGCTCTCGTGACTGAGGCTCCACCATCTGATGTGTGAGGAGGGGCCTGCCTGCGTGCTGCGCCAGTGGGCCCGGCATCTGTGGCTTTTCCGTGGCCCCTCAGGAGAATACGCTTTGCTCCTGGAGGAAAACTTTGGGACTCCCGAGCTTGGCTCACTTTTAAAAAGAGCAGACAAAGCTAAGGTCAATTAAATCACCAAGTGTCCCAGCTCAGGAGCACAGAGAACAAATACTAATCAGAGCTGTGGGTTTGGCTTCTCATCCAGTCTGGCTCCAGAAGAGAAGGGGACAGGACCTGGCGCCTGGCTGCTCTGTGTGCTGGACTGTTTCCCTCTGTGTGGTGCCTCCTCCCTACCCAGAGTTAGTGGCCCTGACCTGCACTGTCCAAGCTGAGAAGCAAGTCTGATGAGAGAGGGACTTACTCAAACGCATACCTCTGCTGGGACAGACTCGCCTCCCTCCTCTGAGAGCATCTTGAACTCATCTGAGCTGGTCCTTCACCTCCAGTGAGTCTTGATTCTGGGAGACATTTGTGGCTCTTCCACGGTTCTCGGGAAGAACTCAATCACACAGACACATTCTCTTTTTGCACCATTTCCCTCTTCCTGAGCCCAGAAGTGTGGTTTTCGGGGTGAGTGTGGAGGTTGAGGACACAGAGGTGGCTCAGGATGCTCTCCTTTGCTGAGCGAGCACAGGGGCTGCCGGGCCCCCTCGGTGCCTTGAGGCTCTCTGGATGCTTCCACTGACACCAAGTCTGGAATGTTTCCATCTCAGCACCCCACTGCACAGAGAGACACGCTGTCGTCTATTTAACATCATATATAACATGCTGAATAGCAGCCTGCCAAAGCAGGCTTGATTATCTCCATTTACATAGAAAGAACTTTAGACTTGGAGGAGTTGGGTAATTCGATGGAGTTCACACAGGCAACAATTGGCAAAGCTGAGATTCACTGCCAAGCTCGAAAGCTCTCTGTGCATGAAGTCCACAGCGCTGGCCTTTGGGCTGCCCCAGAGTGTCCAGAGTGGGGCCAGGGGAGGGGTGGCAGTGGGAGGA
Organism: Megascapheus bottae; assembly: GCF_031878675.1. Lineage (NCBI taxonomy): Eukaryota > Metazoa > Chordata > Mammalia > Rodentia > Geomyidae > Megascapheus > Megascapheus bottae. Next base: position 82,718,217 of record NC_143515.1, on the reverse strand, counting down.
AACCTGCTAGTCCAGTCCCAAAGCTCAGGTTCTGCAGGTTCAGAGGGAGAGGACCAAATATGTGTGCTTCCACACGGGTCCAGGTCATGCTGCTGTGGCTGCTGGCCCCGGCCCCTTATCCTGAGCAAGTTTTCCTGGACCAAACCTGCTCATTTGTAACCTGCTTCTTCTTGTGGTTCATCACACCTCTGCCTGGCTCTCCAGGGCCGATCAGATCCGTGCACAGGTCAGAATCTGTGGCTCCCAGGTTTGAGGGGCCGGTAGGAGTCCCAGTGAGTGGGAACTTGCCAAGCTTCTCTGGAGGGGAGGGACAGATTCACACATGGTTAAAATGGCCCTGGTGGAAGCAGGCCCCATCTCCCCAGCCCAGTTCACTGAACAGGGGACAGGGCATCTGAGGAAGCCACTGCCAGTGTCTTTGCAGGCTTGCGAGTGGAGGACACGGACAGAGGTGTCTGCAGAGGTAACGCTGCCCACAGCCCCTTCACAACCTGCACACATGCACAGGAAACGCAGCATTGATGCTTTGGCCCACTGGCTGGTATGTTTCAGGAGCCACAGAAATAAGTTGGGGCAGAAAAAAATTAAATAAATAAAAAAGTAATCTAATATTGAAAAGTGAGTATTCATTTGGAATAAACCAATTTGGAAAGCTGCAAGTGACAAGCTAAAATTAAATGCACTTTCCCTTTATTGCTGTTTTCTACCCAGTCATCAGCCAATTACACTCTCAAATCATTTAGCACAAGGATCATCTTTACTTGCTTTTAAGAAAGATAAATTCTTCTTAAAAATCCATTTTAATATCCAGTTGACAGCTAATTTACATTTGTATTTATGGTGTTTCTGAGTTGTATCTGGTAGAAGGTTTCCATCCTGGGTCTCTCTGTGGATCTGCTCGAGTGTCCAGACACAAAGACAGACGAGAGTCAGCATGGCTGGCTCCCAGCTCTGGCCCCTGCGGGTTACGGTGCTACACTCCTGTAACCCCAGCTTCTTGGAAGGAGGATCGAGGGCTGAGGCCTACTCTGGGCAGGAGTTGGAGACCCTATCTGAAAAATAATGTAAAATGCTGGAGAAGAAGCTCCCACAGTAGATTGTCTACCTAGCATTTTCCAGGCCCTACCTCCGAGAAAAAGAAGTAAACTGTGGTCTTCGTAGTCAACGGTTTACATGTTTGAAAACACTGTAAGAAATTTGCATGCCCTCTCTCTGAGGACAAATATGAGGTCGATTTGACAACAAACCTGGCCACTGGTATCTCCTGGTCCAGGTCTGGCCACGAGCTGGTTCACTTTGTGTGTCAGAGAGATTTTATGGCCTTTGCTCAGATCCATTTGATGTCACTGTACACATAAAAGCTCAGCAGGGTTCAGTGCACAGGACACTTCCATTCTCTGTTCTGCCCTCTGGACACTTTTAAAGGGACTCATCAAGAGCACCCCTAGGCTCCGTCTCTTAGGCTGCCTGGTTCCGCTGGTTCTAGGTGCTGGAGGAATTGAGGACCGTTTTTATAATCTAGACACACATAAGCATGTGGCGGGGGGGGGGTCAGCTACCTCAAGTCTACTTCCCTGCAGGGTGCCTGGAGCTCTGTATCTGTCACCCCACAACTCCTTAACTGTGACTGGGCCGAGTCTCCCGGAGCCTCTCACTGTCCCATCTGTACAGCTCTGAGCAGGGCATCCACACTGCGTGCCTGGCCTGCCCCTCTGTGCCGGGTTCTCCCAGGAAACACACAGCCTCTGTCTGCCTCTCCTGAGCATGGCCTGCGCCACGCCCGTGAATGGACGCCACACCCCACTCTTTGCCTTTAACGTCTTATTCCTTCTGAGCTTTCCATCTCCGTCTCCAGTGCATGGGCTGCCCACCTGCTCTTCTTCACAGCCAGACCCCCACTGTGACCCCAGAAAACCATTCCTGTGACCGCCCTAAGCGCAGTGCCACTGTGGGATGCTCCCCTTGCTTGTGGCACAGCTGCGTTTTCTTCCCCTGGCTTGTCTCGGCAAACACCTCTGCCCTCTCTCTCCTCTCCCTGAGCAGAGCACAGGGTCACCAGACACACTCCTGGCACAGGGGACTTTGTGAGAAGAAGCTTACTGGTGTTGTCACTGCACTCAAGGGCAGCATCAGAGAGCCACCGGTGTGCCTGTGACCTGAAGTACACCCCAGAATGCCCAGGAGATCATGGCCGCTCTTGGAGGGCGAAACCAGAAAAGAGAATCAAGAACGGCCGATGACATGAAGGTGGAGACGGAAATCGAGGAGTTAAAATTCTCGTTCCAAGTGGTAAGGAGGAGAAAAGCCCACTCACTTTTGATGAATAAAACATCTTCAGAAGAAACTGAAAGTAAGTTCTTTATGTGAATCTGAGGAATCCTTCTAGAAAATTCTTTCTAGAAATTAGAATTTGCCACCTCTTTTAGAAGTTGGCTAAGTATCTGTAAAAGTATCCATGTCGGGAAAATTTTCAAGGGGTGGGGCGCTAGCCTTGAGCTGCAGAGCTCAGGGACAGTGCCCAGGCCCAGTCCAGGCCCCACAACCCTCCTCCAGGAGGGGGGGATGGGGAAGGGGGATGGCTTACATGCCTGCCTAGTAAGTGCAAGGCCCTGAGTTCAAAACCAAAACCCCCAGTGTCATTTCTAAAAGGAGCTGCTGGATCTCTTCTCTATCTTCTCAAGATAGGAAGCAACAAGAAGGAAACCCTAACAAGACACTGAACCTGCCGGCAACTCCCCAGCCTCCAGAACGCTGAGAAATCCATTCTGTTGTTTACTAATTTCCCAGCTGGTGGAATTTTGTTATAGAAACACAAATGGACTATGGCAATGTTGTTACTATTATAGTCTAAGTAAAGTTCTGTCTGCCACAGGTAATTCTTACAAAGATATACAAAAATAGAAAGAATTATGACAGGTAATTCTGAATAATTATTTGCCACCAATTATAGAACCTAGAAGAAATAAATGAATTTCTAGAAATATAATCAACCAAGAAAGAGGAAGAAATGCAAAGCCTGTATAGACTAGCAACATAACAGGAGATTAAATTATAAATCTTCCTTTAAAGTAAAGGAAAAGGTTTTAATTCATCCTTGAATTCCGCCAAACACTTAAAGATGAATCAAGTCTTCTCAACCTACTCCAAACATTTTAAGTAGAAAGGTTCCAAATACATTTCATGAGGCCAGCATTACACTGATATTGTAGCTAGACAATCTAAATGCAAAAAAAATGGTCATAAGACAAGAAGCCTTAACACAGATGGAAAAAGTCTTCCACAAAATACTAGCAAACCAAACTGCACCTTGCAGTAAGAGAATCATGCACCATTGACAAAGGAAATTTATTGCTGCATTCATGGGCAGTTCAAGCTATGCAAATCAATAAATGTGACAAAACATGTCCCAAAATGAAAGATAAAACATGAATGATCATCCTAGTAGATAAAGAAAAACATGAAAAAAATCCAACACCCCTTCATAATTAAACTCTCAGTAAATAATATAGAAGATTGACTCTCAATACAATAAAGACAAGTAGGAGAAGACTTGATGGTGAAAATTCTCATCCTAATATGAAGAACAAGTCAAGGATTGTGTTTGGAAGCATGGCTCAGCTGCCCAATGAGCAAAAGCATCAGGTACTAAGAACAAGTCCCAGTCTTGGACCAAGATAAATGAAAGAAAGAAAGGAAAAAAGAAAGAAGGACAGAAAGAAAGGGAGGGGGGGTCAAGTATATTCAACTTTATCACTTCTGCTTAGAGGAATTAGGTAAGAAAGAAATAAAATATACTCATTTTAGAAAGGATGACATTCTGATTTCAGACACCATGATTTTATACATAGGAATCCTTGATGACTCCATCAACTAAGTTATGAGAATTATCAAATTCTGTAAAGTTGCAGGATAAAAAACAGCACACAAATATCAGTTATGTTTCTCTGTACTAATAACAAACTGTCCAAAGAATGTAAACGAGAAAACATTAAACATCAAAAAGAAAACAAGGCTGGGAGTTTGGCCTAGTGGTTAAAGTACTTGCCTAGCGTGCATGAAGACCCGGGTTCGATTCCTCGGTACCACATACATCGAAAAAAGCCAGAAGTGGTGCCTGAGGCTCAAGTGGTAGAGCTCTAGCCTCGAGAAAGTCCAAGGACAGTGCTCAGGCCTGAGCTCAAGCCCAGGACTGGCAAAAAAAAAAAAAAAGAAAACAAAAGTTTTAACAATTTAACCAAAGCAAAAACTGATCTCTGTACTGAATACTATAAAACACTGAAGAAGGCATTTTGGGAAGATATGACTGGATGAAAAGTATCTCGTGATCATGGACTGGAATAATTAATGTTGTCAAAATGTTCATCAGTTTTGAACCAATCCATAGAATCACCACAATCCCTATCAAATTCCCAATGAAAATTTTCACAGGAAAAAAAATCCTGAAATTCAAGTGTAGCCAAAAGATTTTTAGTCATCAAAGCAATATAAGCAAAAAGAACAAAGCTGGAGTCATCACACTACGTAACCTCAGAATCTGTCACAAATCTATAATAAACAAAATAAGATGATATTGCATACACAATTACACATGATAGATTGACTGGATATGTGTTTAAATTCTGACTCATTTTGGGAAAGGTGAAAAGAATACACAATAGGAAAAGGTCATTCTCCCCAATAAATAGTTTTGAGAGAACTGAATATACATATGCAGAAAAATGAAGTAAAACATTTCCTCTCACACCATATACAAATCCACTCAAGTGGGATGAAAAGTTAGGCATAAGACCTAGATAAAGCCTGGAAGAGATCATTTGGATATAATCCCATAAGCACTGGCAGAAATAGACAAATGGGATTTCACCACATGAAGAGCTTCTGAATCACAAAGCCAAGGATCGATAGAGTGGAAGCAAACTGACGTAGTGAGAGGAAGGTTCATAAATCACACATCTGGTAATATTCAAATCGCATAAGTTTGACTCGAGAGCAAGGAAACAAATAGACCAACTAAGTGGGCAAAGGACCTCGTTAGACATGTCTCAACAGAACACACACACACACACACACACACACGGCCAACACACATCTGAAAAACGACTCAGCATCACTAATCATCTGGTAAATACAAATTAAAATCACAGTGTGGCGTTGCCTCCCTGCAGGAAGGATGGCGATTAACAAAAAGACTAAGACAACTAGTGCTAGCTGGGGTGTGCAGATAAGGAAGCTGGGGACTGCTGGGGAGAATGGAAACTACTTGAGCCCCCCCCTCTCTCTCAGTCTCTTTGTGTGTGTGTGTGTGTATATAGATGCATAATATACATATAGAGAGAGGGGGAGATATAGACATAGATATGAAGGTGTATACAGGATACCAATCGGCAAATCAGTATGGGAAAGACACAGCTGAGCTTTTCCTTTTTATTGCATCTTTACTCACAATAGCTAAGATTCGGAAATAACCTGAATGTGCATCAGCAGATGAATAAATTTTTTATATACAATAATCCTGTATGTGAACCGACAGTGATGACCGCCGAGGGATGCAGACATGGAAAGTCAGACACTTTCATGTATATGTGATCGAATCTATGCAAGCAAACTTCTGGGGTAGGAGGATGAGGAGAGGGGAGGAGTACGAGTAGGATACTGGTCCAACACCACAGATTTCACATGGAAGGGAAAGCACATCACTGTATAACGAGGTCATTACAGGCCTTAACAATCTATCCCATGCTTATTCTGAGCTGCAGGTTTTGAGCATTTTCTCTCCACAAGGAAGGCAAAACTTCCCGGGGAGACAACAGGGACGGTGCTCAGCACCCGGCCGAAGGACAAAGGCCAGGCTTTAATGACCCAAGGCTTCATAGGCAGGTGTACGAACATGAGAGTGCATGAGAAGGTCAACTGGGTCAGTGCACATGTGTGTGCAGGTCTTATTCACGGGAGCTGGGCAGGTGTAGGACAGGAATATAACTCATTATGTGTGCAGTGCACATGTGTGTGCAGGTCTTGTTCTCTAGAGCTCTGCAGGAGTAGGACAGGAATATGACTCAGTGTTTGTGTAGTGCACATGTGTGTGCAGGTCTTGTCCTCTAGAGCTCTGCAGGTGTAGGACAGGAATATGACTCAGTGTTTGTGTAGTGCACGTGAGTGTGCAGGTCTTGTTCTCTAGAGATCTGCAGGTGTAGGACAGGAATATAATTCAGTGTTTGTGTAGTGCACATGTGTGTGCAGGTCTTGTTCTCTGGAGCTCTGCAGGAGTAGGACAGGAATATGACTCAGTGTTTGTGTAGTGCACATGTGTGTGCAGGTCTTGTTCTCTAGAGCTCTGCAGGTGTAGGACAGGAATATGACTCATTATGTGTGTAGTGCACATGTGTGTGCAGGTCTTGTTCTCTAGAGCTCTGCAGGGGTAGGACAGGAATATGACTCAGTGTTTGTGTAGTGCACATGTGTGTGCAGGTCTTGTTCTCTGGAGCTCTGCAGGAGTAGGACAGGAATATGACTCAGTGTTTGTGTAGTGCACATGTGTGTGCAGGTCTTGTTCTCTGGAGCTCTGCAGGGGTAGGACAGGAATATGACTCAGTGTTTGTGTAGTGCACATGTGTGTGCAGGTCTTGTCCTCTAGAGCTCTGCAGGTGTAGGACAGAAATATGACTCAGTGTTTGTGTAGTGCACATGTGTGTGCAGGTCTTGTTCTCTAGAGCTCTGCAGGTGTAGGACAGGAATATGACTCAGTGTTTGTGTAGTGCACATGTGTGTGCAGGTCTTGTCCTCTAGAGCTCTGCAGGTGTAGGACAGGAATATAATTCAGTGTTTGTGTAGTGCACATGTGTGTGCAGGTCTTGTTCTCTAGAGCTCCTCAGGTGTAGGACAGGAATATGACTCAGTGTTTGTGTAGTGCACATGTGTGTGCAGGTCTTGTTCTCTAGAGCTCCTCAGGTGTAGGACAGGAATATGACTCAGTGTTTGTGTAGTGCACATGTGTGTGCAGGTCTTGTTCTCTAGAGCTCTGCAGGGGTAGGACAGGAATATGACTCAGTGTTTGTGTAGTGCACATGTGTGTGCAGGTCTTGTTCTCTAGAGCTCTGCAGGTGTAGGACAGGAATATGACTCAGTGTTTGTGTAGTGCACATGTGTGTGCAGGTCTTGTCCTCTAGAGCTCTGCAGGTGTAGGACAGGAATATGACTCAGTGTTTGTGTAGTGCACATGTGTGTGCAGGTCTTGTTCTCTAGAGCTCTGCAGGGGTAGGACAGGAATATGACTCAGTGTTTGTGTAGTGCACATGTGTGTGCAGGTCTTGTCTTCTAGAGCTCTGCAGGTTTAGGACAGGAATATGACTCAGTGTTTGTGTAGTGCACATGTGTGTGCAGGTCTTGTTCTCTAGAGCTCCTCAGGTGTAGGACAGGAATATGACTCAGTGTTTGTGTAGTGCACATGTGTGTGCAGGTCTTGTTCTCTAGAGCTCTGCAGGTGTAGGACAGGAATATGACTCAGTGTTTGTGTAGTGCACATGTGTGTGCAGGTCTTGTCCTCTAGAGCTCTGCAGGTGTAGGACAGGAATATAATTCAGTGTTTGTGTAGTGCACATGTGTGTGCAGGTCTTGTTCTCTAGAGCTCCTCAGGTGTAGGACAGGAATATGACTCAGTGTTTGTGTAGTGCACATGTGTGTGCAGGTCTTGTTCTCTAGAGCTCCTCAGGTGTAGGACAGGAATATGACTCAGTGTTTGTGTAGTGCACATGTGTGTGCAGGTCTTGTTCTCTAGAGCTCTGCAGGGGTAGGACAGGAATATGACTCAGTGTTTGTGTAGTGCACATGTGTGTGCAGGTCTTGTTCTCTAGAGCTCTGCAGGGGTAGGACAGGAATATGACTCAGTGTTTGTGTAGTGCACATGTGTGTGCAGGTCTTGTCCTCTAGAGCTCTGCAGGTGTAGGACAGGAATATGACTCAGTGTTTGTGTAGTGCACATGTGTGTGCAGGTCTTGTTCTCTAGAGCTCTGCAGGGGTAGGACAGGAATATGACTCAGTGTTTGTGTAGTGCACATGTGTGTGCAGGTCTTGTCTTCTAGAGCTCTGCAGGTTTAGGACAGGAATATGACTCAGTGTTTGTGTAGTGCACATGTGTGTGCAGGTCTTGTTCTCTAGAGCTCCTCAGGTGTAGGACAGGAATATGACTCAGTGTTTGTGTAGTGCACATGTGTGTGCAGGTCTTGTTCTCTAGAGCTCTGCAGGTGTAGGACAGGAATATGACTCAGTGTTTGTGTAGTGCACATGTGTGTGCAGGTCTTGTCCTCTAGAGCTCTGCAGGTGTAGGACAGGAATATGACTCAGTGTTTGTGTAGTGCACATGTGTGTGCAGGTCTTGTTCTCTAGAGCTCCTCAGGGGTAGGACAGGAATATGACTCAGTGTTTGTGTAGTGCACATGTGTGTGCAGGTCTTGTCCTTTAGAGCTCTGCAGGTTTAGGACAGGAATATGGCTTTGTGTTTGTGTAGTGCACATGTGTGTGCAGGCTGCCACATCCATGTTTCTCAACCCCCCTTTCCAAGAACTACACTTCCCAGCATGCACTGCAAACCAGTACCTCCTGGAAGTCGTGCTGGACTCTGTTCCCAGCATGCACCGCACAGGATTGGGCAGTGCACTTCCCAGCATGCATTTCACAGGGACTGCCCTGTTGAATGATGAGTCTTTCCCAGCATGCACGAGGCCTGGGGCCGAGCTGCCCACGTCTTAGGGTCGTGGACTACAACCCCCAGCCTGCCATGCGCCTTCCCGCTGGCTCTGAGTCGGGTGTTCTGCCCTGCGGGATGTGGAGGACGTGGGTGTGCTGCAGGGGTGCGGGCTGGGCACCGCCCGGGTGCAGCGCGGGCGGGGTGGGGCCGGCGCTGTGCCGGCGAGGCCCTCTGCTCCCGAGGGACAGTCACCATGCTGGTGGTGCCCTGACCTCTGACCCCAGACCCAGCCCGTCCAGGGACAAGTGCCGCCTGGGGCCTGGGGCCAGCCAGACAGCGGTGACCTCACACTCCGCACCCTGGTGGCGCGTCCCCTGAGGGCCTGCAGGGGCGCCTGAGTGTGGAGGGGAGAGGGGCGGGGGCCTGCGGGGAGGGGCGGGGCCCGAGACGAGAGGCGGGGCGTGTGGGGAGGGGCGGGGCCTGGGGAGCGGGGCGGGGTCTGTCCTGGGGCTGGGTCCCCTCAGCTGGTGTCTCTCCTTTCTGGACGGAGCCTGCTCTGCCCTGCTCTGCCCATGTTGGGCCTTGGAGGAGGCGCCAGGCCCCCCGTGCTCTTCCCCCTGCCTGGGCCTGGGGCCTCTTTCCTCCCCCCCACACCCCTGCTCAGTGCCCCGGGCTCAGTGCTCAGTCTGGAATCCAGGGGCCAGCCGGCCACGCTGGGCCCCCGCAGACTCCCCAGAGCTCCTGGCTGGCCCGAGGAGAACCCGGGGCCCCCTGGAGGCGGGGTCCCTGGAGGCGGGTTCCCCTGGAGGGGGGGCTCCCTGGAGGTGGAGTCCCTGGAGGCGGGGTCCCTGGAGCCAAGGTCCCCTGGAAGCGGGGCTCCCTGGAGGTGGGGTCCCTGGAGGCGGGGCTCCCTGGAGGCGGGGTCCCCTGGAGGTGGGGTCCCTGGAGACGGGGCTCCCTGGAGGCGGGGTCCCCCTGGAGGGGGGGGGTCCCTGGAGGCAGGGCAGTCGGCCGTGGGATTCTTTCAGAGGCTTCTCGGATGGGGCCCGGGGAATCTCAGCCTGGATCTCCCCAGGCTCGGCTGGTAGCAGGGAAGCCCCCTCATGGCCGAGCAGGGGGTACATCATTGTGTCCCCTGCACATTCTGTGCCTCATCTGGACGGACATCTTCTCCCTGGACCTCAGGGAGATGAAAACGTGCATCAGAACTGCCTCCAAAACGCTTTAGCCAGAATCCCTGCAATTCATGTGGGTGCCATTTCTTCATTGCTCACCTTTGTGATTCTTGTCACACAGGGGCTCTCTGGGCTTCTAAAGGCAGAGGAAGGGTCCTATCCCAAGCCACCTGCTCCCTAACCCACTGACTCCAGGTGAGTTTTCTGGTCCAGAAAGAGGACAGGGATTCCAAAGTTCATTTGGGTTCTGGATCTCCCTGCCCTCCACCCCCTCCTCATCTTTAAGTGGTGGTTGTGGGATCCGTCACTGGATGATCCTAAAACAGTGTCTAGTAAAGAGGAAGCATTTGCCGGGGGATTCTTACTTTAATGATGATTATTTGTATGGTTCAGTGACAGCCCATGCCTTGAAGCAGTTACACAGAGAGTTCAAAGGCAAAGACCAAGTAAACAAATGTACCTACACACACACACACACACAATCACACACACACACAATCACACACACACACACACACACACACAGCATTGCTGTGGATTCTGGCTGTGGTCACTTCTGGGGATGAAGTGTAAGAAAGTGTCTGAGTAAGGCGGTCGTGTGGCTGGGTTAAGGACAGGAACATGAATATGGAGACAACTGTAACTTTCTAGGCACAGTCCTGGGACCAGGGACATGAGAGAGCAGGAGAGGCAGAGAGGAGAAAGAGGGTGGAGCTTGAGCAGAGACACTCTCAGACACAGAGACCCAGGACGCCCCGGGATAAATACTTTTCTGCACATGTCTAGGATGAAACTCCACAAACAAACCCAAAACAACTGCCAGGTAGCTAAGGGGTGGACCCACCCAAAGACATGGTGAAAGGAGACCTTGACCTGTGTTCAAGCAGAACCGAGATGGGGTCAGGGCTTCCTGTCATCTTGTTAATTACACATAGAGAAAGGCTGTGCTACCCCATCCCAACAGAACGGATGGCAAAGGTCTTGAGCATCAGTGAAAAACAAACTCAACATTCTTCACAGGAGGGAAGTCACAGCCACACTCTTGTCATATGAGGTAGACAGCAGGGATGTAGTCAGGTATTAGGGGGTAAGTCTGGATGCTAGAATTATTCAGTGAATCTAGGAAGAAATGAGCTAACCAAGTACGCTGAGAAATACAGGTAAAATGGAACTAATAGACAGATAGTACTAGCCATTTTAAATACCAGAAATATGCTTCATCATGAACACAATAAAAAAGGAAATAAAAGCTATAACCATGACTGTTTGTGGGTCAAATGACACTGTAAACAGAATGGAAAGACGATCCACAGAATGGGATCAGATTGTATACTGATCTGAAGTTAATATCCATTGTACATAAGGAAATTCATAACATGAAAACAATCAAATCTAAAGATGGAGAAGGGCTTTATTCTTGGGGGATTATTCACCACCCAGAAACATGTTCACCATCACTAATGATTATAGAAACATAAAGCCAAAACAGGAAGATGAAAGGGGCGATGCTTTTGAAGATACATTGTGTTTATAAACTTATAATCTGGCTAAAATCTGAGGATCATGGTTCAAAGCCAGCCCAAACAGAAAGGTCCGTGAGACACTTATCTCCAATAAAGAACTCAGAAAAACTCAGAAGTGGTGCTGTGGCTTAAGTGGTAGTACAGTACTAGTCTTGAGCAAAAGGAAGCTAAGGGACAGCACTCAGTTCAAGTTCCAGGACTGGCAAAATAATAAAAACAAACCCTTCCTCCACTAGTGTGGCTGTGAAGTATCTCAAAGATGGGAGAAGCTGGCTCACTGTGGCTTACTACCTGGAGTGGAAAATGGTGTATCCGCTAAGGAAAACAGGATGGTGATTTTTCAAGGAACCATAGAATCACTATCTGACCCAGCAATGCTAATGCTGAAAAGTACTCAGTGCTTGAAGAGCAAGGACTCTGACATTTGAGTGCTCATGTTAACAGCAACAATGGTAGTCAAAAGGTAGGAGAAACCCAACTTTCTATCCACAGATTGGTGGGATTTTAAAAATGTGAGTCTTAAACACAGTGGAAGATTATTTGATATTTAATGGAAGTATATTTTGGCACGTGGCACACCCTGAGTGACTGAGTGAGATAAATGCATAGAAACAGGCCGATACAGCACGACTCCGTGTGCATGGGTACTTGAGCATCAAGTTGATGTACAGGAGGAAGAGGGGATCTGGAAAAGGTGGTGTCTAATTGGTGGAGAATTCGTTTTGTTCCCAGAGAGATGGAGGAATTAGTGTTTCATGGCTATAGGTCCAGTATAGAAGATAAAAATGCTTTTGAAAGTAGCTGCTGATAATCAATCCCAAACAATGTAAATGTTCTGAGTGCCACGGAGCTGGGTCCTTAAGGATTGTCACAACAAGGTGCTTTATGGTGGGTATTTTTACGCCACTGAAAATTAAAGGAGAAATAGATTCACGGGGGTTCTGGAGATGAAATGGCTCTGCCTGGGAGAAATGACAGCCTGTGTGGAGTTGGAGCAGATCTCAGGATGCAGAGGAGCAGCGAGGTGACAGCCGAGAGCAGAGGCCAGCCAGGGGCGGCCGAAAGCCAGTGCTGTAGGAAACAGGATTGCCTCCGCACAGAGAAGTTACCCGGAAGATTCTGGCTGGAATGTCTGCATTTGATTTACCTATTTAACCATACAAGCAGGGAAAATTCAGGTACCAGCCACGAAGTAGAACAGGTTTCTGACAACCAAGAAGGCTTGAGGATCTTGAGCGTAGGAAAAAGCCACATTCCTTACACAGGAGGAGCAATAAAAAGACACCATACTTCTCAGAAATCAAGAAAGCAGAAAACATTTGGGCAGCATCTGAAAATATTCCGAATCAAAATTTCAGGGTGAGTTAGCAGGAGATTCACAGTAATACAAATTATAAAGAAGATATTTGATGAGGAAAGAAATGACATCAGTGGAAAACTGGACTGACAGATACAAAATACACAAGAATGGAGTCAACGAGATTAGCAGGACCTCTAAGGAAAAGAAAACAGTTGAATGTCACTAAAAGAAAGGTAAAAGAAAGATTATCTCCATGGAACAATTTTCTGTCCCTGGTAATAGGAATACAAAATACTGCAAAGACACTACTTCTTTGCAGATTAATTTACAAATGTAAATATCTTTAGTAAAAACATGTGACTGGATAAAAAATTCAAATTTTTCTCAATTTTGTTAGGAAATAAATAACTTAAATGAAAACATAATCAGGGCATTTTTCCTAACCATTATAAAAATGCCTAGAGATACAATAATTAAAAGACATTTTCCTTGTGCTAGAATAGGTGGTCTGATAATGGGAAAGAAGTGAGAGTATGAGAACAGACCTAATTTATGAAAGCATTTAGTAGCGGTGAGATGGTGCCAACCCTAAAATTCAATAGGGTAAGGTAGCTCACTGCATAGAAGATAATGAGCAGCACATTTAAAAGCAATTATCTCAAAAACTTTCAAAAGCCAATTATGCAACACAAATCAAAATCCTTAAAATTGGAAAATTTCAAGAATTCAATGTTCCCGTACAAGAAAGCTATGAAGTTCATGTCCGTAATTGCAAAAAAGGAAAGAATCAGAAAAGGTAAACAACTTCATTTCCTGCAGGGGGTAGCCGTCTGAATAACTGTACTCAAATCCAATAGAATATTGAGTAGACTACAGTGTTTGCCAATGAATTGACAGCGAAATTTTATCTAAGCAAATAACCTGCGTCGTGCACTTGGGAGAGTTTGTGATCTGACGTGTAGAGGAGGCGGCGAGCCGGGGCTGGAAGAGCCGTGGCAAGCGCAGGTGCTGATGTGGCCGGAGCTGGTCCCAGGGAGACCCCGTGGGGAGGGGGCTCAGTGGTGGCCACCCTGGTGGACGGAAACATCTGCAGCACCCCCAGCTCCCCCAGGGCCCCGGCTCCCCCCCAGGGCCCCGGCTCCCCAGGTGCAGAGCAGGGTGAAGGGTGTGCACTGTCCTCGCAGGCAGGGACTGCCAAGGAAGAAAGCCAGCTTCTTGCCTGGGGAATCTTGTCTCGGGAATGCCTCCTTGGCCATGGCCTCCCCTTGCATGGCCAGCCTGCAAGGCCCGTGGTTTGCAGCACAGGACGCTGCCCGGCCACTTTCTGAGTGATCTGGACAACAAACCCTAGCAGCTGGGTGTCAGGTGCAGCCCCTCCCCGTGCAGACCCTCGCCTTGACCAGGGGCACCGGCATCCCAGGCCCCAGGGCCGCGCTGGCCGCCCACCCAACACTGCCCAGCTGTCCTCAAGGCTGAGTTCCTCGGAAGGGAAACAAGGGTGGCAGATGGCCGTCCAGAGGGAGGGACGCGCTTGTCCACAGCAGCCCGGGGGCAGGCCAGGCCCCGCCAACTGCTGGGCATGACCTTGCTGCCTGCACAAGGACGTGGAGTAGAGACAGCCTGCTGCCCAGGGCCCTGGAAGCCGAGGCTGCACCTCCCCAGCCGCCGCTGCCTTCAGCCTTGCTCCTGTTTCCTCTGGTGAAGTGGAAGTGCTGGGGAGCTCTGAACCCCAGAAGAATGGCAGATGTTGGGCTGCAGGCGCGGGAAGGTCAGACCTGCAGCTTCAGTCAGCCAAGAGGCTCCCATAGTAGACCTTGGTATCCGGGCGTGCATGCTTCCAAGAAAATCACCACTGAGCCAGAACCCATCGCGGTGGTTAGTGATGTGGAAGGACTCGTTTTACCCACCCACTACAGTCCTTCCGAGCATCCACGACTTCACCACGCGTGGAGCTGGCTGTGTGGCTGTCACGAAAGTTCCTGCGTGTACATTGCAACTGCACACCAAAAATGTCCATCTTCCTGCATGGACTTTGTCTCCGCACTGAGGTTAATTAATTCGTAAGATAATCTGGACTAGCTTTTACTGTTTGATAAGTACAAGTCTTTTGCCTTGCTATGTAAAGGAAACACGTTGCGCTCCCCTTTTAGCTCGAGAGGACCTCCATAAATGGTAAACTCAGGTGTCTCCCTTGCTTTGGGGGCATCATTTATTTTGGGGGAGGCGCATTTTCACAGAATTCTCACTAAGTCTTAGCCAGAGCGATAGATTTTTTTTGGTGCAAATCCCTTCTTAGGTATAAAGTTTTCGTTCATCTTTAAAATGGAAGGAAAAACAGTCCAGTGGGTGACAGTGAAAAAATTGTGAAGCCTCTGGGCTGAAATCTCCATCACTGTCACCCAAAGAGATTCACACATGCCTAGGGGAAATTATTGTAAAGCCAGATTTTTAAAGGTGTATTATCCGTACAGAGGGATTCATGGTGACATGGCCATACCTGCTCCGACACACTCCAGTGACCTTTCTTTACCCCACGGCCACCGGGCCGTCCCCATGGGCCTGGTCATCCCAGGTACTCCCCATTTTGTATTCCTGTCATTTGTGTTTTCGGTCTGAAGTTCGCCCATGACAGAAAACAGGCAGCATTTGTCTTTTTAAATCTGGCTCGTTTCTTTAATGTAGTTGATCAGTCTCCAGTTTCACCCAGTTTCCTGAAAAGTTTTCCTCGTTCGTCCCGGCTGGCTGGCACTGCACTCAGTGCGTGTGTTCGCAGTGTCTGCACGCCTGTGTCGGGTCTCTGCGGTGATGTCTCCTGTTCCTTCACCTGTTTCAGTGGGTGGATCCACGGCTTGGCTGGGGTGAATACTGCTGTGTCAATGTGGCCGTGGAGGTCTCTCGCATGGCAGGCTTACATTCCTCGTCTATTTGCCCAGAGAATGACAGCAAGACCGTGTGGTAGTTCCACTTTTAGTTTTTGAGGAACCTCCATACAGGCTTCTGAAGTGGCTACACACATTTTATTCTGACCTATAGTACAGGGCTTCTTTTTCCCAAGTCCTTGTCAGAATTCGCCGCCCTTGTTGAAGGTCTGCCGTCTTTTCTCCAGTGTAGGCGTCGATGCTTTGGCTGTAGCTCTGTGGGTTTATTTCTGAGTCCTCTGCTCTGTGTCACTGTTCTTTGTGTTTGTTTTTGCACTTGTCTCATGTGGTTTGGGGTATGGTAGCTCTGCAGTGTAATCTGAAGTCAGTTGTGTTAGTGTACCTCTAACATTATGCTTTTTGCTCCTATGAGCCAGTTTGTTGCCTTTCAAGGAAGGAAGGATGGCTCATCTCATGAAAGTCAATAAACATAACACAGCGCATGAGTAGAATGTAGAATCCAAATGACATAGTCATCTCAGTGGGTATAGAAAAGGCCTTTGACACACTCAGCATTCCTTCATGTGAAAGCACTGAGGAAACAAGAGGAAATGCTCTGCGCCATAGCAGAGGTTGTATGTGATACCCCATATCTTAGTGGGGACCAATTGACAACATCACCTCTAAATTCAGAGATGGGACAAGTAGGTCTAATTATCCAATATAGTGCTTGGATTTTTAGCCAGAGCAGTAAAACAAAGGAAATGAATCAAAGCAATACAAAGAAGGAAGGAAGAAATCAAGTTATCCCTAGTTGCAGATAATGTGTTCCTACATTTATTTAATGGACTCAAACAAAACCTCTTAGATCGGAATAACAGCTAAGTGTCAGGGTTTGACATTATCAAACATTTTGAAAACGCAATCAGAAAGATAGTCCCATTTACAGCAGCCTGTACTCGATGAGCATAACCAGAGTGATGAAAGAGCTCAACCCCTCCACAAGCAGACACTGAAGGGGACCCGAGAAGTTGCTCTTCACAGAAACAGGGAGGCATTTCTCAAATGCATATGCAAGCACGGTTTGAAGTTTTTGAGAACTTTGCAAACTTACTGTTAAATATAAAACTACTGAATTTTATATCCCGTGTTTACATTTCATTTCATTACTAAAATAAATTATGGTGAAAGCTCACAGTAAAGTAAATATTCAAGGAAAAATTCATGAAATTAATAGATACTCCAGACTGTCTGTTTCTAATGGCTTGTGTAACAGCACAAAGACTACCACGCCGCACTACTCTGTTTTACAGACTTGTTTGTAGACTGTGCGTCTGCCATGTGTACATGGTGAGAGCGCTGCTGCAGGTCTGCATCCCCTCTTGGCCAGAGGCTCACTCACTCCATGGCGTCCTGTGGGTGCCTTGCCGTTGGCCACAGCTCGGATGAGCGTACGATGGGCGCTGGCGTGTGCGTCAGGCCTTGCTGCAGTGCTTTGTTGAGTCTTGGGCTCGTGACAGAGAACACTGTTACTAATAGATGTTCACCTCCCAGCCTATTATTGCTGCTGCCTCTGCATTGTGAACAGCACTTCAAACTGAGGAGACGCTTTTCCGCTATCCCCAAACAGTCATCTGATAGAGGCACCGGCCGAGTTCCCAATTGAAACTCAGCCCGCATAGATCACCGGGCGTGCACACCAGCTCAAAAGCTTTGTTCATGCCTATAAAACAATGCCAGCTTCTCGTGTGCCTGATGCCAACCTTAGTAAGTGGTGCGTTAGCAGAAAGTTTCACTTGTTGGATATTTATTGGCATAAAGTTGTCCTTAATAATCTCCTACCTTTTAATTATCTGGAAACCTGGAAAGAGGAACTGTACAGACAATAATCTGAGCCATGGAAAGTTTATTAGAAAGCATTGCTAGCCACCCCAGCCCTTAGTGGTAATGAGTAAGAACTCTACAGAATGCAGAAGTAAGCAGCCCTCCCCTCAAAGACCCAGATGGGTCCCGGGAGCTCTCCTGACCCCCCACTCTGCGGGGTCTGAGAGAAGCGCAGCCCAAGGCCAGGGAGTCTGTCCCTGGGAATCTGCTGCCTGGATCTTTCCAGGAGTCTTGCTGAGAACGTGGCTGGGGCAGGCAGGGGTGGAGGGGTCTCTAAAAGCCAACTTCTGTGATGCCACCGGGACAGGGCCTTTAGGACTGCAGTGGCTGCTGGGACAGTGATCCATCTGTGGGGTCCGGGTGTAGAGAAGCCCAATATCCTTAGAAGCCCCCAAGCCAAGTGCAGTAAACCAGGGTGCAAAACTCTCTACAGCAGTGTCGGTCTGCGTCTGTCCAGTCACAACACCTACCACCAGGCCAGAGAGCAGAGTGAAATACTTGGAAGGCCCATAGCCTCTTCACAGATCAAGAATGGAGCTTCTGTTTTGGATCTGAGGTAATAAATGTAGTATCCACATAGTAACTTGCATGTAAAATAATTAATAATTTGTTGGACATAATTTCCATTGTCTTACTTTGTGTTCTATATTTGTATCTGTATCATGTTATTTTCCTTCATTTTTGTCTCCTTTTAAACTAAGTAATTATTTAGTTTTTTACCCATGTTATTACCTTTATAAAGCAATACATTTTTCACATGTGTTATTACCCTTAAAACATTACATTAATTCTTATGTCAGGGAATAGGATTGTAGACTGAAGATCATAACCTAGTGGAAATGTTGACCACTCTTTCGCCAGAGGTACAAAAGTTTTGGAAGGAAGATTAGTAAGAGCACTCCAGTCTCAGTATCGTTAGGTGTCTCCAGCCTCAGTGCAGTAACCGCAGTGTGACTTCCAGTGCCAGTACCATCGTTATTGTTATTATTACTGTCGATCTTTATTTTGGCCTATAGACATCTCATTTGCCGTGTTTTCAGACTGTACTGGATCCCTGTGCTTCTAGGATTATTTTCTTTTTCTTTCTAGATTTTTCCCCATTTGCCTCCACCTTCCAGAGGACGGTGTGTTCTCGGCAGAGCTATAGCTTGGAGTGTTTTTAATCACTTTAGGAAACGTCCAGGTCTTCTGTTTCTGCTGAAATGTCAGCTCACAGCCGTGCTTCTTTACAGTTTGGGTAGATGGAGTTCCAGAGCTCAGGGTGTGAGGGCGTCCTCTCCAGCCAGGGCACACCCAGAGGGGGTGGAATCAGGATGAGCTCATGGATGAGTTCACACTGGACGGGCTGTCAGAGGGGAGGTCGGGGAGCTGGGGGGGGACAGGTCTTAAAGGAGCTTACCTGTTTCTCCCCACCTCCTGTCTTTCTCCACTTCCATCCACCATAAGGTGAGCCCACCCTCTGCACACCCTCCCTCCCTCCACACACTCTCCCTCCCTCTCTCCACACACCCTCCCTCCCTCCCTCCACACACCTCCCCTCCACAGTGGACCATCTCACCCTATGCCATAAAATGGTGAGATGAGATGGAGCCAGCCATCCCCTGGTGGACCCCCCTGAGACAGTGAGCCACACTTTCTCCCTTCACAGGGCTGGTTGCAAGTATTTTGTCACAGCAATGAAAGCGTGAGTGCCACACTCATTCTACCCCGACTTTCCAGAGCTTTCTGTTTGTCTTGGGTTTTGCCATGCCCTTCCTTGTTCTCTGCTGCTTGGGCTTGGTGGTGTGACCGCACGTGGGATGGTCTGGTGACTCTTTCTGGAGAGCTTTCTTCATTCTCTCTTTGCTCATTTCTCCTCTCACTCCCCCTCGCCAGCCCGCGGGGACCTCAGTCCCACCAGCTCCTCCATGTTCCCAGCCCCCATGCCCTCCCCTGTGCTTCCTTTCTCTGTATCCCACCCAAGCGTGTTCCACTGCTCCATCTGACGGAGAACACTTCAGTCCCACCGTGACACAGCCGTCTGAGTCCATAGCTTTCTTTGCAATACCACAGCCTTCTTACCTAAATTCAGACCGAGTGTGCGTGCTGGGATGAGTCCGGCCTTGCCCTCCCTGCTGAAGAATACTGCCTGAGACAGAAAAGAGCAGGTCGTGAAAACCGCAACTATTTGGGAAGCCGCATGGGTTGAGCACTTAGCAGGCGAGCACCGCACAATGATTGCGTGTAGAGTGCCCTGGGAAGGAAGTGCGACCCAGCTTTTCCAGAGAAGTGTTTGGCATTTCATCCCAATTTCCTGATGAATGGCAACTAATGAAATGTTTGTCTGGGACTCTGAAGAGGCAATTCAATTGGCTGTGAGCAGATAGATAGCGTCACTCGCTTTGATCCTGAAGACCAAAGCATCTTATATAATGATAAATTATACCAGGTTTCAAAATCCACTAAGTGATGTTATCTGCAACACCACTGCCTCCTTATTATCTTCTGTTTTTATTTTCCCTCAGTGAGAGAAATAACAGTTTGTAAAGGCTTATAAATTCCAAGTGTTATCTTTGAAAAAATGCGTGTTCTTTTTTCTACATCTTCACATGCAAATAGACTGCCTCTCTTAAGGCTTTGAAAAAGAGCTGGAAGAAAAGTTCGTGGGGGTGATAAACCATCCGGAGAAGTCCAGCCAGTGAACAAAGACATCCATGAAATTTACTGTCTACAGGGACATTGTACAGAGACCCTCACTTGACAGCCTCACCGGCGGCTGAGGGTTACATGGCGAGAGACACTCAGAGGCTTACAGAAATGAACAGGCAGAGCTCGGGTAAAGTCCCTAGAGTGACAAGCTCACAGAAGAAAAGTCGCTACCTGTTTAGCTCCACCCCAGGCCGAGCAGCCTGCCTACAGCCAGGCCAGGTGACCTTGCCGAGTCCCGCTGACCTTCAGGTCCTCGGAGGGTCCCAGCTCACCAGCAGGACCCCTCGTAACTGGAACTCTCAAAGGTGTCTACCTGTGTCAAGAGGAGGGGCAGCTGACCGAGCTGTCTTCCACCACTCTCTGTCCTGCCTCTGCCCACGGGCTGGGCACCACGCAGTGCCTGTCCTTCCTGCATCCCGCCAGGCTCGTCTCCCATATGCTAGCCACTCCCCTCCCCCCGTCCTCCTGCCAGGATCGGCAAATAGCTTTTATTCTAGCATCCTGATAGATCAGAAACTCTTTTTCAGCCTAAAATCCTTCCGGTGGCAGTGTGTGACGTTCAAGATGAGTCACCAGACAGCGTAGGACACTGTGTATGCCTGCCGTGATGGTCACTCTCCACCCAGTGAGTCCCCCAGGCTCGACCCTGCCAGTTCTCCTGACCCTGAGGACCTGGGCGGGCCACAGCCCCAGTCCACGATCTGCTTCCATGCGTGGACCCTCTGCAAGCGGCGGCATAGCTGCTGCCCTGGCCATGTCCCCTCAGCAGGCGAATCTGGGTGCCGGCTGGCGCCGGCGCCTTCCTCCTGAACATTTCCTGGGCCTTGCACGCTTCCAGGGCCCTGCACGCTTCCAGGGCCCTGCACACTTCCTGGGCCCTGCACACTTCCTGTGCCATGAACACTTCCTGGGCCCTGCATGCTTCCTGGGCCCAGCACGCTTCCTGGGCCCTGCACACTTCCTGTGCCATGAACACTTCCTGGGCCCTGCCGGCTTCCTGGGCCCAGCACACTTCCTGGGCCCTGCACGCTTCCTGGGCCCTGCACGCTTCCTGGGCCATGAACACTTCCTGGGCCCTGCATGCTTCCTAGGCCCAGCACACTTCCTGGGCCCTGCACGCTTCCTGGGCCCTGCACGCTTCCTGGGCCCTGCACGCTTCCTGGGCCCTGCACACTTCCTGTGCCATGAACACTTCCTGGGCCCTGCCGGCTTCCTGGGCCTTGCACACTTCCTGTGCCCAGCACACTTCCAGGGCCCTGACCGCTTCCTGCGCCCTGCACATTTCCAGGGTACTGCACACTTCCTGGGCCCTGCACACTTCCTGGGCCCTGCACACTTCCTGTGCCATGAACACTTCCTATGCACTGCACACTTCCTGTGCACGGCACACTACCTGTGCCCTGCACACTTCCATGGCACTGCATGCTTCCTGTGCGCTGCACACATCCAGGGCCCTGATGTTTCCTGGGCCCTGCACACTTACAGGGCCCTGCACACTTCCTCGGCCCTGCACACTTCCTCGGCCTTGCACACTACTTGTGCACTGCACAATTACTGGGCCCTACACACTTCCTGTGCCAAGCACAATTTCTGGGCCTTGCACACTTCCTGTGCGCTACAAACTTACTAGGCACTGCACACTTCGGTGGTCCACCTGCAAGGACTCAGCTGGGGACACATCCCGGATTATGGCCTCACTGGGGTCCAGAGTTCTGCTGGATGATGGCTCCATAGCATAGCCCAACCAGCTCCATGACAGCCAGCCTTCACCTCAGCCCTCACCTCACCTCCTCTCCTCTCCTCTCCTCCATGACATTGAACCTTCACCTCAGCCCTCACCTTCTCTCCTCTCCTCTCCTCTCCTGTCCTCCATGACTGTGAACCTTCACCTCCGCCCTCACCTGACCTCCTCTCCTCTTCTCTCCTCTCCTCCATGACAGTGAACCTTCACCTCCGCCCTCACCTCACCTCCTCTTCTCTCCTCTCCTCCATGACAGTGAACCTTCACCTCAGCCCTCACCTCACCTCCTCTCCTCTCCTCTCCTGTCCTCCATGACAGTGAACCTTCACCTCAGCCCTCACCTCACCTCCTCTCCTCTCCTCTCCTCCATGACAGCGAGCCTTCACCTCAGCCCTCACCTCACCTCCTCTCCTCTCCTCCATGACTGTGAACCTTCACCTCAGCCCTCACCTCACCTCCTCTCCTCTCCTCCATGACTGTGAACCTTCACCTCAGCCCTCACCTGACTTCCTTGCCACTCCATTGTGAGCCCAGGCCCGTCTCATGTAGGGACAAGTCACCATCCCTCTGTGTGTGGCACAGTTGAGAACACCGTCCTGGAATGACAAGGGCCCTGGTCTTGGTGGTGGAGTTAAAGCAGTGTCCACGGAAGGAATTCCAAGTGTGCCCTCCTCGGGGGTTTTGCCAGGCATGAACTCAGCATGTTTGTGCCCCCGTCAGCCGCACGAGGCTGCCAGAGGAATCCCAGCATGGCCAGGCCTGGTGTCTGCCTGTGATGGGGCCCTGTCTCCTGGAGTCCAGGCCCAACGGCATGTCCATGGTCACTTGCGGTCACCACTCTCCTTGGGGAGCCATCAGGAAGGAGACGCCCGTGTGTCCACATCTGCACCTCCGCAGAGTGGTGAGGTTGGAAGCAGAGCAGGAGCCCTCCCTCCTGCCACCCTCCCCTCCGCTCGCCCTCAACCCCTGCCTGTCTCCTCCTTGCCAGTCACTGACCCACTTGGCCTGCTCACCTCCCAGCTGACCTTCCTCCCAACAGACCCTGCGGACGGGCACGGTGGAGAGGGGTGGACGTCTCCTCCAGGCCCGGCCCGGCCCTCTGCACTGCGGCAGGTTCTAGGGCTCTTTCTCTTTGTTGCCCCTGTCCTCGGGGGAGACACCTCATACCCTGCCCTGCAGTTGCACTTCCTGGACACACCCCTGACCATTGCTGTGGCCGCAAAGCCTGCCTGCTTGCTCCCAGACTGCAGTGCCATCCAGAGCCCCCGGCAGCCATGGCAGTAGGCCATCCACTGTCCCGTGAGGCCACTCAGCCATCCCGCAGATACCTGATACACAGCCTTTGTTCAAAGGATGGTGGGGCAAGGAAAGTGCTCCCCCTCCAACCACCATGACTCTAGAGAGGACCCGCTGCCCGGAGCGGGCTCAGCCCCTCACGGCTCCGCTGCTGCGAGCCGGCTCCCTACAGTCACTCAGCATCCATGGGCCTGGATGGCTCCCACCTCCATATCCTACAGAGTCCACAAGACCTTGGGATTCCCGAGGTCTGTGTTCCCTAATGTCTGTTCTTCCTTCCGTTGAGATGGACACCACACAATCGAGCTGGCCGTTTCGTGGTGAGCAGCGAGGTGGCATTCGGTGCATTCACAGAAGCCTGCAGCCAGGGGGGTTAAGTCTTCTCCATCTTCAGAAGAGACTAGAACAAAGGCCCTGGGAAATTACAGGAGCCCGTAGACTGTCACTCTGCATCCCCCAGGCAAATGTCACCATCCCTGAAGTGACAGGGGCATACTTTGGGGACCCCAGAGCTGGCAGGAGCTCTGCAGGAGCACAGCTCCCTGTCAGCCTGTGATGGCATCCTGCCTCCCCCTGCCGCCGGAGCTGGCACCGCCACCCTCGGAGAACTCAGGTGCTCGGGTCACCGCCGCCCTTTCTTTCTCCTTGGGGTCTGCACTGGCACGGATGTCCTGGTTAGCAGCGGACAAGTGTGAGTGTGAGGAGGTGCTGTGTCTCAGCCCTAAAGGGACAGGAAGGCATTCTCCTAGCCGAGGAAGGCCCCGGGAGGCCGGAGACGCTTGGGTGCTCTCTGCACCAGGAGCAGGGTGAGTGGCGCCTTCCCCACTCACGCGTGGCAGGGCGGACAGACAGCTGCTGTCTTCACCTGCAGTGCAGGCAAGCTTCGGGGACTCAAACGGGGCACTGCTGCAGCGGGATCAGGCTGCGGGCACCGTCCCCTCATCCCTGCAAAAAGCAACCCAGGAAGCCCACAGCGGCTTTCGCCTCATCACAGCCGTAGCACAGGACGTGGGTGTCACATCCCTTCCTCCTCTCTCTGTTGGTGCCTCTCTGTCGTGAGCATTCACCTCCGCCCCATGTGTTCTGAGGAAACCTGCTCTTCTCCATTTATCACGTGCTCTGCAGAGGCAGAGGCTGTGCCTTCTAGAAGGGAGGGCTGTGACTCCACAGATAGATGTGTGTGTTTAGGATGGATTTTTGAGTGCCGGTGGTGCTTTGGCTTCTGAAACAGGAATCCAGGCACTGGGAAGCCTGTGAGTCCACAGCGGAGTGCTGTCCTTTGCTCTCTGCAGGTGACAGCGGGGAGGGCGCCTGGCCAGTCTCCACTGCGGAGCCCCTGACCTGAAGATCACTGCCGTGACTCATTTCAGGATGGGAAATCTGCAGCCCCGGGGTCGTTCAGGAGGCGACAGGAGTCCTCTGCTGTCTCGGCCCCTCCTCGGCCCTGGCTCCCCTGAGCTCTCTGGCATGGCCCTCGCTGGAGCAGGAAAGGTAATTTTTCCCCGGAGCACACGGAACATGGTTTATGGCTGTTGCAGAGAGCAATCTCCCTCCCTGAGACTCTAAATTACGGTGCTCACTGAACACGCGTGCATGAATAATAGATCCAGCCCAGATGCACAGCGCCTCCTGTGCGATTTCCCCAGGCGCCGGGAGCCTCTCTCAAGGGTGCTCGTGAGGTCACAGCATACTTGAGCTATTCTGGGCTGGGAGAAGAAGACGAAATCTGCAGGTGGAAAGGGCACGCCGTGCCTCCGTGTGCAGCTCACACTGATGCCCACGAGGCGGGCTCCGGGGGGCTGGTCTGGGAAGGGGACGCAGCGGCTGTCAGGCTCCCGCTCAGGAGTAAGAGGATCCTGGCTGGGTTCCAGCTGCATCGCTTCATTTAATCCTCCCCAGCTAGCAAGATGGGCACGTGCCTGAGTCTCAGCATGGCTCGGAGAAGCACAGAGAACTCCACCTGGCTCGTGAGTGCCTGTCACAGCGGGAGAAGAGAGCTCAAAGATCTGAGTGCAGACGCATGCCTTTCAGAACTGCTGCCCTTGACAAGCTGGAAGCTCTCTTCTAGCTTCTAGGGCTCTTCCAGGGCTCAGTGACCTTGAACAGGTCATGTCACCGTCACCAGTGCTCCTCTGCCAGGCAAGGGCCTCGTGTCACCGGTGGGCTCCAGTCCTGTGGCGGTGGCCCCTGCAGTGCAGCCCTCCGGCCCCTCCAGGGCTCCCGAGGTCCCCTGGGTGTCTGCTGTGCTCACCCACCCCCCACCCACCCTCTTCCTTTTGTCCTTCTGCTTCCTGGGGAGATGTGACCTAAGCTAGAGGCTCCTTCCCAGCCCTCCCTCACCAGCCAGGAGTGAACCCGCTCCCTGGGTTCCACCTGAAGAGGAGACCCAGCTCTCCTGAGCTCCAGGTCCATAGACCCCCCCCAGCTCCCTGCATGTCCTCCATGTGCAGACAAAAGGCCAGCTATGGAGAGGACTGCCCTGGTACTCAGTGTGGTCTTTGTATCCCTTCCAGCTGAGCCCCAAGCTCTGTGGAGGAGACTGGGACATGTGTCCCACCATAGATGGAGGAAGAGCCACCAACCACAGGGCAAAGGAGGCCTCCCAGAGCTGGGGAGGTGCACAGAGATTCTCCCTAGCTCTGGAGGCCAGAGTAGCCAGAGAAAACGGAGCAGCCCCTGCTCCCTCTTCAAGGCCAGCTACATTCTCCCATTCCTCCAGCCTTAGCCTGCCTTGTCCTTGCACCATGTAGACTCCGGTGTGTCCCCGCGGCAGGGTCACCTCCCCCCCCAATCTGGGCATTCCGAGTCCCACGCTGCTGATGTTCCTCCAGATGAGGCAATGCAGGCTGCAGGTCCCCTGGGCGGGGCAGGGTGACGGTCCCGCTGCCCAGGGCGTCACAGAGCCGGCCCTCCTCTCCTGGCCCCTCCGTGCTCTGCCTTGCCATGTGGTATCCACCTTCAGCAGCCAGGACACTTCTTCGCCCATGTTGTCCCTCTGCCCAGAACTGGGCCTGCAGCTCTCAGACACCCCGGGTGCTGGTGCCGGCACAGGACTGTGACAGCCACGCCCTGGAGTTTTGTCTGTGGGGAGACTCTGCCCATCACATGTGCACTGCTCATGGACGTGCGTGTGCACACGTTAACACAGTTCACACAGTGCCCTGGTGCACAACCCACACCACAAACACGTGTATGCTTCCCACGTGTGCAGAGCTCATGGGATGCATGTACATGATCAGCTCACACGTGAGAAGCTCTCACACGTGGACACTCTGCACATGCTGTATATATGCGTGTACATTCCACACGTGTGCACACTCACAGACACCTGGGCCCTGCTCACACATTCGTGAGGGAAACCATACATGCATGGCAGCTCTGGTGGAGAGGCCTCGCCCTGCCCACCACTCCACATGCTACCAGAAGCAGGCACCCTCGGTAACTCTGCTTCTCAAGGGAACGTTCAGAGGCCATGAGGCCACCAGGCCAAAGGCCCGGGGTCCTGGTTGCCGCCTTAACTCTCCCCATTGAACTGACCATGCTTAGTCCTTCGATTCAAAATGGTACCCTCAGTCTGAGTCACAAACAACAGAGGAGAGCCTGCCTGCTGATACATCCCCTCATCCTCCCTCCGGGCTCAGGGAAGCCCCTGGCCCAGGAGAGCCTCAGGCCTGGCTGGACACTGCAGCCACGTCCCAGAGGAGTCGGCTGGGAAGCAAGCAGCTCCAGGAGCAGGAGGCGTGCCCTTGCTGACCCTGAGTCTACCACCAAAGTCCGGGGGGCCCAGGATGCCAGGGGATGCCACACTCCGAGAGGAGGAGGGAGCCGAGACTGGGGCCAACGCCCGCTGCTCACTCCCAGATGCCGAGCCTTCCTGCTCTCCAGCCTTCCACGGTTCTCCTTACTTACTAGTGAGCCAGGCCACAAGTCCACGTTGAGAGCAGCCCAGTCCTACAGCCGAGACTCGAGGAGAAAGAAGCCAGGGAGACATGGTCAGCTGATTTGGCCTGTTTAAAATAATGAGGCTTTTAAAAATCCCTTCAATTTTCTTGAAAAATAATAGAATTTGAGGCGGTGTCGGTGGAGGGATCAGTAAGTGCGCTGGCACGTGTTTTGTAGACCAAGGCGGAGGAGTAAAACTCGGGGACCACGAAGGGCACCAGGTTTGGAGGGAACGTGGGGTCGGAGGTAACGAGCACATGGAATAAATGAAGAGAAGAACCAAATGTAGGAAGAAATTAATTCCAGCCTCTGACTTATTTTGAAGGAGGAAGGCACGTCGACAGATGGCAGACCATCAGGAAAGTGAGATTAAGATACACTTGGAGAGGACAGCTGCGCAGGACCGTGTGACCCTCTCCAGCCATGCAGTGTCCCTCAGAGGGGTCCTATACGCCCTGCCCTGCACCCCTGCCCTGTGTCCTCCAGCTCCCCCAGGGAGCCATCAAATTCTACAAGGTGTAAAGGTTGTTGGACAGAGTCGACGAGATAAAAATGTATTCTTTTATATGTCAAAGGCATCACAGCACAACTAAGTGGCAAAAGAAAGAAAACATGTTTGCTACCCTGGAAAGTAGAAAAGAGAGAAAATCAGGAAAACTCTAACAAAGATAAAAGAGAAGAAGCATCAACCCGGAAAAGGAGTAGTGAATTGAAACTGTCAATGGTCAGTAATGATCAAGAAAATACTTCAATTCATGAGAATTATGGTTCATGTTAACCATATGTATGTATGCATATATGTGTGTGTGTATGTATACACAGGTATTTGGTACTACCATTTACCATGAAAATGAATGTAAATAAGCAGTTAGATAAAGAAAGATAGTTCTCTCCTATGATTGTAGAACAGCGTATTGCAGCTCTGGATAATCAACATGTATCAAATCCACAAACATGCCCACATATTTTATCATCAACATTGAGTTGAAAAATTTGCCCTCAACTCAAGGCACAAATACATAGAGAGGTGTGTATATGCCATACCCTAACTACACAAAACGCCTTTAACTGGTTCAATCCATCTGTCCCTTCAGTGGATACGTGCTAGCTGCCTGTGATGTGCTGTACATTATTCTGTGTTCATTGGATACAGCAATGAAGAAGCCAGCTGGAACTCCCACTTCCGCTGAGGACTCAGATATGGAACAACTAAATGCCTCATACAGTGGCAGGTAGCAATGCATTCTGTGCAGATAAATTAAAAACTTGGATGGAGCGGGATGAGAATGTCCTGTCACCCAAACATAAAGTTTCAGAAAAGAGTTAATAAGTGATATGGTCAGAACATTTCTGAAACATTAGAAATTATTACAGAACCGTATTAAGTTACACACAACTTCACCAAAACACAGAGATCACTTGTTAGACTTTGAATATGAAATATTCATGTGTTGAATTCTTGGTCTGCAGCTGGTGGTCCTATTTTGGGAGGTTCTGGAAACTGGAAGCTGGGGCTTTGCTGGAGGAGGCGGTCACTGCCTCTGAAGATTGCACCTGATCCCTCACTCTCCACTTCCTTTCCACCACAACCTGAACAGCCTCCCCCACCCTACACTCCCACCTCCAAGAGGCCTGTCTAAGCCCACAGGACAAATTACAGTGAAATGGAGTTTCTGGAATTGCAAGCCAAAATCATGGCTTCTTTTGAGTTGTCCTTTGAGAATTTTGTCACTGTGACCTGAAAAAGTGACTAATACAGAAAAGTGGGATCACTGCTGTGACCAACGGACCTTCCGCCTGTGCAGGAAGGATTCTGAGCAGTGTGCAGATGTGGGCCGCACACTGAGGCCCTGGAATATAGGTGCAGAGCTGAGTGGGAAATTCTGGTGAGAGCCAAAATACCAAGGTCCTGACCGGACCGTGAGCAGACGGTGTTCACAGAGCTTCAGGTGGGAAAGGCTCTGTGGGAGATGGATGAGAGGGTGTCTGTGTTACATCCTGGAAAGGCACTTGCTATGTTTTACCCAAGGGCTGGGACTGTGAGAGGCAAGTTTAAATGCAATGGACTGATTGATTTGGAGAAGGAAATTTTAAGGCAGCCTTATTCTCAGGCCATGACAAGGATTTTGATGGCTGTTCTTATCTAGAGCTACAATAACAATGGAGGGAAAGTTCTTATCAGAAAGTTTTGGAAATTTTGCAGTTTGGCCAGAAAGGAAGAATGTACGAAGTCAGGCACCAAGGGAGGTGTGGTTCTGGGAGAGATTTGTCCCACCGTGAAAGCCAAAGGCTTTCCTCACCTGGGCAACAGCTGTGCGTTTCAGACACTGACTACGCTCTGTCCAGGGTAAAGCCATGGGTGTGAAAACACAAGCTTGGAAAGAGGAGTTCCTTGCCCACACAGGGGACTCTGGAAAGTGGTTTCCTCTGAAACTGTGTCATTGTCCACAGCAGCCAGGAATTCAGAACTCCTGCAGCCATGGCTTCGCAGAGGCCTTGGCTTCACTCGCTTGACGCTGTCTATCCCACGAGAGTTATGGGGTCATAAGAGCTTCCACCTGATTTCAAAGGAAGCCCCGAGAGGTCAGGGATTCACAAGATTGGAGTCTCTGGAGGCCCCCGGGATGCCACATGTAAAGCTGTGTGATGCTATGGAGCCCTCAGGGTGGGTGCTGGGGGTGCAGGAGCATGGAGTGCTCGGGATGCTGGAGTGCAGGGGTGTGAGGTGATGGAGTGCTCGGGACGGGATGCTGGAGTGCAGGGGTGTGAAGTGATGGAGTGCTCGGGATGCTGGAGTGCAGGGGTGTGAAGTGATGGAGTGATCGGGATGCTGAAGCCATAGGGGTGTGAAGTGATGGAGTGCTCAGGATGCTGGAGTTCAGGGGTGTGAAGTGATGGAGTGCTCAGGATGCTGGAGTTCAGGGGTGTGAAGTGATGGAGTGCTCGGGATGTTGGAGCCATAGGGGTGTGAAGTGATGGAGTGATCGGGATGCTGGAGTCATAGGGGTGTGAAGTGATGGAGTGCTCAGGATGCTGGAGTGCAGGGGTGTGAAGTGATGGAGTGCTTGGGATGCTGGAGTGCAGTGGTGTGAAGTGATGGAGTGCTCGGGATGCTGGAGTGCAGGGGTGTGAAGTGATGGAGTGCTCGGGATGCTGGAGCCATAGGGGTGTGAAGTGATGGAGTGATCAGGATGCTGGAGTGCAGGGGTGTGAAGTGATGGAGTGCTCGGGATGCTGGAGCCATAGGGGTGTGAAGTGATGGAGTGCTCAGGATGCTGGAGTGCAGGGGTGTGAAGTGATGGAGTGCTCGGGATGCTGGAGTCATAGGTGTGTGAAGTGATGGAGTGCTCGGGTTGCTGGAGTGCAGGGGTGTGAAGAGATGGAGTGCTCGGGATGTTGGAATGCAGGGGTGTGAGGTGATGGAGTGCTCAGGATGCTGGAGTGCAGGGGTGTGAAGTGATGGAGTGCTCGGGATGCTGGAGTCATAGGGGTGTGAAGTGATGGAGTGCTCGGGATGCTGGAGTGCAGGGGTGTGAAGTGATGGAGTGCTCAGGATGCTGGAGTCATAGGGGTGTGAAGTGATGGAGTGCTCGGGATGCTGGAGTGCAGGGGTGTGAAGTGATGGAGTGCTCGGGATGCTGGAGTCATAGGGGTGTGAAGTGATGGAGTGCTCGGGATGCTGGAGCCATAGGGGTGTGAAGTGACGGAGTGCTCAGGATGCTGGAGCTATAGGGGTGTGAAGTGATGGAGTGCTCGGGATGCTGGAGCCATAGGGGTGTGAAGTGATGGAGTGCTCAGGACGGTGGAGTGCAGGGGTGTGAAGTGATGGAGTGATCAGGATGCTGGACCCATAGGGGTGTGAAGTGATGGAGTGCTCGGGATGCTGGAGCTGTAGGGGTGTGAACTGATGGAGTACTCGGGATGCTGGAGTGCAGGGGTGTGAAGTGATGGAGTGATCAGGATGCTGGAGTGCAGGGGTGTGAAGTGATGGAGTGCTCGGGATGCTGGAGTGCAGGGGTGTGAACTGATGGAGTGCTCGGGATGCTGGAGTCATAGGGATGTGAAGTGATGGAGTGCTCAGGATGGTGGAGTGCAGGGGTGTGAAGTGATGGAGTGATCAGGATGCTGGAGCCATAGGGGTGTGAAGTGATGGAGTGCTCAGGATGCTGGAGCCATAGGGGTGTGAAGTGATGGAGTGCTCGGGATGCTGGAGCCGTAGGGGTGTGAAGTGATGGTGTGCTCGGGATGCTGGAGCCATAGGGGTGTGAAGTGATGGAGTGATCGGAATGCTGGAGTGCAGGGGTGTGAAGTGATGGAGTGATCGGGATGCTGGAGCCGTAGGGGTGTGAAGTGATGGAGTGCTCAGGACGGTGGAGTGCAGGGGTGTGAAGTGATGGAGTGATCAGGATGCTGGAGCCATAGGGGTGCGAAGTGATGGAGTGATCGGGATGCTGGAGCCATAGAGGTGTGAAGTGATGGAGTGATTGGGATGCTGGAGCCATGTGGGTGTGAAGTGAAGGCGTCCTCAGTCCCTGGAGGCTTGGGTTATCTGACAAAGAAGCCGTAGGCAATGCGTGGAGCCACCTGGAGAGGAGGTCATGGGAACTACAAGTGGACAGACGGGGAATGGAGCCTGTGCACAGATAGAAATGGACCAGGGGGACAGACAGGTGGACGGAGCTCCATGGCTGCTGGTGCTCCTGTGGTGGTCCCGGGCTCTGGCTGCAGGATCACGAGAGCCCTGGGAGAACTCAGGGCTTTCCCTGCTGAGTTTCAGTCCTTCTTGGATCCAGGATGTCCTTGCTGTTTTCCGTACCCCCTTTTTAATTGAATGGTGTCTCACAGCTAAGACATTGCCCTGCCAATATCGATTCTGGACTTGGGCCATTTTCTGTGGTGCTGAGGTTTTAAACTCCAGACCTCGCTCTAGCTTAGCGTGCATGCCGGGCGAGGGCTCCACGTGCTGCCCTGCCTTTGCCTGGCTGTTTTGGAGATGGAGTCTCACAGACTCTTCTGCTTGGGTGACTTTTAAGCTGCTCCTCCAGATCCCAGCCTCCTGAAGAGCTGCAATGTCAGGTGTAAGCCTGCACTTGGTCTAGCTCTGGAATTATACGAGTGGACTAAGTATAATGTGGCTAATATGGCCGTGAGACTTTGGCATCCACAGGCCTCAGATCTTACGGTCTGAGTTGGAAATGTTCTTTGTAGACTCGGGTATTGAAATATTGAATATTGGGTCCCCAGAGCGTGGCGCTCTTTGGGAGCTTCTGGACCCGTTAGGAGGTGAGTCCTAGCTACAGGAAGGGAGCACTGAGGCCTTTGAAAGACGGGCCTGGACCCTGGTCACTAATCCTCTCGCTACTTCCTGGTCACCATCGCATGAAAATCTTCCCTTCACTTACATGCCACACGAGGCAGAGTCGGTCCTTTCTCCCTTTGGTTGTTCTGGCCGTTGTTTCGGTTCCAGCTGCACAAAGGCAGCGCAGCGAGCATGGGAGCAGGGAAAGTGCAGCGCCATGTCTGCCTGCGGCCGTCACTCTGGAGAGGGAAGTTCCTGGTGCTTTGATTCACACTGCATTTTCATTCTACGTCCTCTATCTCCAAATCTCAGGTTAAGTTTGTGCTTTTGTAATGAATAAACAAATGAATGACTGAAGAGAGCGTACTGCATCTGGGGGCCAGGGACCCCCTCACCTGGGAGCTGTGCCCCAGCTCAAGTCCATCTCCCAAGAGTGTCCTTCAACCCTCGCTGCAGCCCAGCATTTCACAGGTGAGTGGGGCTTCAGGCTCTATTCACATTCACAGAGACAGCACTGGCTTTATAACCACATGGGCAGAAACAGCAGGCTAGTGCTGGGAGGAAGTGGTCTCTGGGCTGGGGGGAAGTGTGAAGGGCATTCAGTCAGATCCCTTCTCCCAGTGTCACCGTGGGGAGCGCAGCTGCTCTTATCTACCTCCACAGCGACAGAAACCCCCGGGGGCCAGCAGCAGCCCGGGCCCTGACTTGTGTGTCTTTGCAGCACCAGGCGATAACACCCAGAGCCTGACTCCCGCTGGCTGCTGCTGGCATCAGGAAACAGCTGGAGCAGGCAAGGAGGAACGGGGGGGGGGGGGGGGGGGGGGGAGGGTGAGCCCAGCCGCTCCTTGCTCCTCTCCTGGTCCAGGGAGCTGTTTACCGTCTATTCTTCTTTCCCACAGGATTGGATTTGGCAGTTTTAAACCTGCAGATTACAGCATCTCAGAGATCAGTCTGGGCTTTATGAGAAAATGGATCTGAAGTCAGGCAGCTTTGTGCAGAGGGAAAACCCATCCGGGAAGGGCTGGCCTTTCACTCTGCAAACCCATCGACCAGGCTTGCAAATGCTTCTGGCTGCCAGCTTGCCGGCTGCTGGCGGCCCCAGTGCCTTGGAAAACCGCCAGGCTCTGCTGCTATTTAACGCTTTGCGGGAGGGTGACTTCTGAGCACTGGCTGCAGACATTCTGGAAGAAAACAATGGACAGACTCAGAAAAACGGGAGCGGAGGCACAGTACGTAGCCAGAGTTAGCAGCAAGGAAACGGGAAGACGAACGCGGTACCCTCTGGAGACGAGGAATTAGGATGTGCAGACTTGGAGAGCGGTCTAAGAATGCCTGCTGGCATGTGTACCTTCCAGCATCTTCCCCGTAGGTAGAAGGGGCCCGCTCCACATCTGGAAGCTTCCTCCCAGACTGAGCATGCCCTGGTCACTCCTCCCTCCACCCCGCACTAGACTCCTGCTCTCTCCCCTTGACTTGGCTCTGCTCTTGTCTGAGATCTATTTGTTTTGGTGGCTAGTCGTCCAAGGAGTTCGCCCCAATCTGGAAGCACCATGGAAAGTACAGGGTGGGGCTGGGGCCTTCCCACGCAGACCTGGCTCTGCCCAGAGCTGGCAGCGCCGTGGGAGTCTGAGGGTGGACATCTCCACGTGTGCACACCAGGCCTGGAGCACTGGACATCTCCACATGTGCACACCAGGCCTGGAGCACTGGACATCTCTGCGTGTGCACACCAGGCCTGGAGCACTGCTCATCTCCACGTGTGCACACCGGGCCTGGAGCACTGCACATCTCTGCGTGTGCACACCAGGCCTGCAGCACTGGACATCTCCATGTGTGCGCATCAGGCCTGCCTGAAGCACTGGACATCTCTGCATGTGCACACCAGGCCTGCAGCACTGGACATCTCCACCTGTGCACACCAGGCCTGGAGCACTGCACATCTCCACGTGTGCACACCAGGCCTGCCTGGAGCACTGGACATCTCCATGTGTGCGCATCAGGCCTGCCTGGAGCACTGGACATCTCTGCATGTGCACACCAGGCCTGGAGCACTGCACATCTCCACGTGTGCACACCGGGCCTGCCTGGAGCACTGGACATCTCTGCGTGTGCACACCAGGCCTGGAGCACTGGACATCTCCATGTGTGTACACCAGGCCTGGAGCACTGGACATCTCCATGTGTGTACACCAGGCCTGGAGCACTGGACATCTCCACGTGTGCACACCAGGCCTTCAGCACTGGACATCTCCATGTGTGTACACCAGGCCTGGAGCACTGCACATCTCCACGTGTGCACACCAGGCCTGCCTGGAGCACTGGACATCTCCACGTGTGCACACCAGGCCTGGAACACTGCTTATCTCCACGTGTGCACACCAGGCCTGGAGCACTGCACATCTCCACATGTGCACACCAGGCCTGCAGCACTGCACATCTCCACGTGTGCACACCAGGCCTGGAGCACTGGACATCTCCATGTGTGCACACCAGGCCTGGAGCACTGGACATCTCCACGTGTGCACACCAGGCCTGGAGCACTGGACATCTCCACGTGTGCACACCAGGCCTGGAACAGTGCACATCTCCACGTGTGCACACCGGGCCTGCCTGGAGCACTGGACATCTCTGCGTGTGCACACCAGGCCTGGAGCACTGCACATCTCCACGTGTGCACACCAGGCCTTCAGCACTGGACATCTCCACGTGTACACACCAGGCCTGCAGCACTGGACATCTCCACGTGTGCACACCAGGCCTGCAGCACTGGACATCTCCACGTGTGCACACCAGGCCTGCAGCACTGGACATCTCCACGTGTGCACACCAGGCCTGCAGCACTGGACATCTCCACGTGTGCACACCAGGCCTGGAGCACTGGACATCTCCACGTGTGCACACCAGGCCTGGAGCACTGGACATCTCCACGTGTGCACACCAGGCCTGGAGCACTGGACATCTCCACGTGTGCACACTAGGCCTGGAGCACTGCACATCTCCACGTGTGCACACCAGGCCTGGAGCACTGGACATCTCCACGTGTGCACACCAGGCCTGGAGCACTGCACATCTCCACGTGTGCACACCAGGCCTGGAGCACTGCACATCTCCACGTGTGCACACCAGGCCTGCAGCACTGGACATCTCCACGTGTGCACACCAGGCCTGCAGCACTGGACATCTCCACGTGTGCACACCAGGCCTGCAGCACTGGACATCTCCACGTGTGCACACCAGGCCTGGAGCACTGGACATCTCCACCTGTGCACACCAGGCCTGGAGCACTGGACATCTCCACGTGTGCACACCAGGCCTGGAGCACTGCACATCTCCACGTGTGCACACCAGGCCTGGAGCACTGCACATCTGCACGTGTGCACACCAGGCCTGGAGCACTGCACATCTCCGTGTGTGCACACTGGGCCTGCCTGGAGCACTGGACATCTCCACGTGTGCACACCAGGCCTGGAGCACTGCATATCTCCACGTGTGCACACTGGGCCTGCCTGGAGCACTGGACATCTCCACGTGTGCACACCAGGCCTGCCTGGAGCTGGTCTTCTGTGTCCCCCGCCCTCCATTCTTCCTAACTGCTCAGGACCATCCGGGCCCACAGTGCCCAGATTCTACTCAGGCATCAGCTCTGCCTTTCCAGCCAGGTCTGCTCTCTCGATGTACTTCTAATCTCCAAAGCCACCCACTGACAATGCAGGACAGAGGTTCAGGAAATGAGCTGGGGCAAATACGCCACCAACTCCGGATT
Organism: Megascapheus bottae; assembly: GCF_031878675.1. Classification (NCBI taxonomy): domain Eukaryota; kingdom Metazoa; phylum Chordata; class Mammalia; order Rodentia; family Geomyidae; genus Megascapheus; species Megascapheus bottae. The sequence goes on along the minus strand of NC_143515.1, from coordinate 82,682,065 downwards.
CTGCCACCCTGAGCCTTGCAGAATGTTTCTGCTGGCTCTACCAACTTCCCACAGCCCTCTGGCAACCTCACCCGCATTCCTGCCAAGAGGCCTGGGTCTGCTGCCACCTCACAGAGCAGCCTAGCTTTCCCCCGGCCCTCCCCAGAGGGAAGGAGATGGCTGCTGTGTCTAGAAAATCACACCCCACCACCGCTACCCGACCCTGGCACGCCCAGCCCTCCTCAGACCTGAGGAACTGGGCTAGATGTCTCCTGAGAAGCTCCCGCTGCTCCCAGCATGATTAGTCCATGCCAAGGTAAAGAGCATCGGCAGTGGAAGGACAGACAAACAGCCTGACTTCCAGCCAGACACATGGGAGCAGCAAAGCCCTTCTAGAACACAGGAAGTGGCAGCCGCCTCCCCCCGAGGTCTTCAGAGGTGAAAGTAACTCTGCGGGAGGAATACATGCGGGGTTGTCATAGTGACGACCATTGTCAGAATGAACACCTGGTTCTGGGCTTGACCATCCATGTGACCTCGCTGGTCCCTCTGGCCTCTGTGTCTCATTCAGACTCAGGATCGCTGTCCTGAAACTCTGCCCACTCAGGAGTCCATAAGACCCACAGACTGCTGGGTGGAGGGGAGGGGGGAGGGGTCCTAGGGCTCTGCTGAGGGCTAGGGGAGGGGTTCTAGGGCTCTGCTGAGGGGAGGGGAGGGGTTCTAGGGCTCTGCTGTGGGGAGGGGAGGGGTTCTAGGGCTCTGCTGAGGGGAGGGGAGGGGTTCTAGGGCTCTGCTGTGGAGAGGGGAGGGGTTCTAGGGCTCTGCTGTGGGGAAGGAGAATGGAGGGGTTCTAGGGCTCTGCTGTGGGGAGGGGAGGGGTTCTAGGGCTCTGCTGAGGGGAAGGAGAATGGAGGGGTTCTAGGGCTCTGCTGAGGGGAGGGGAGGGGTTCTAGGGCTCTGCTGTGGGGAGGGGAGGGGACCTAGGGCTCTGCTGAGGGGAGGGGAGGGGTTCTAGGGCTCTGCTGTGGGGAGGGGTTCTAGGGCTCTGCTGTGAGGAGGGAGAATGGAGGGGTTCTAGGGCTCTGCTGTGGGGAGGGGAGGGGTTCTAAGGCTCTGCTGAGGGGAGGGGAGGGGTTTTAGGGCTCTGCTGTGGGGAGGGGAGGGGTTCTAGGGCTCTGCTGTGGGGAGAGGAGGGGTTCTAGGGCTCTGCTGTGGGGAGGGGAGGGGTTCTAGGGCTCTGCTGAGGGGAGGGGAGGGGTTCTAGGGCTCTGCTGTGGGGAGGGGAGGGGTTCTAGGGCTCTGCTGTGGAGAGGGGAGGGGTTCTAGGGCTCTGCTGAGGGTAGGGGAGGGGTTCTAGGGCTCTGCTGTGGGGAGGGGAGGGGTTCTAGGGCTCTGCTGAGGGGAGGGGAGGGGTTCTAGAGCTCTGCTGAGGGGAGGGGAGGGGTTCTAGGGCTCTGCTGTGGGGAGGGGAGGGGTTCTAGGGCTCTGCTGTGGGGAGGGGTTCTAGGGCTCTGCTGTGGGGAGAGGAGGGGTCCTAGGGCTCTGCTGTGGGGAGGGGAGGGGTCCTAGGGCTCTGCTGTGAGGAGGGAGAATGGAGGTGTTCTAGGGCTCTGCTGTGAGGAGGGAGAATGGAGGTGTTCTAGGGCTCTTCTGTGGGGAGGGGAGGGGTTCTAGGGCTCTGCTGAGGGGAGGGGAGGGGTTCTAGGGCTCTGCTGTGGGGAGGGGAGGGGTTCTAGGGCTCTGCTGTGGGGAGGGGAGGGGTTCTAGGGCTCTGCTGTTGGGAGGGGGAGGGGAGGGGTTCTAGGGCTCTGCTGTGGGGAGGGGAGAGGTTCTAGGGCTCTGCTGTGAGGAGGGAGAATGGAGGGGTTCTAGGGCTCTGCTGTGGGGAGGGGAGGGGTTCTAGGGCTGTGCTGAGGGGTGGGGAGGGGTTCTAGGGCTTTGCTGTGGGGAGGGGAGGGGTTCTAGGGCTCTGCTGAGGGCTAGGGGAGGGGTTCTAGGGCTCTGCTGTGAGGAGGGAGAATGGAGGGGTTCTAGGGCTCTGCTGTGGGGAGGGGAGGGGTTCTAGGGCTCTGCTGTGGGGAGGGGAGGGGTCCTAGGGCTCTGCTGTGGGGAGGAGAGGGGTTCTAGGGCTCTGCTGAGGGCTAGGGGAGGGGTCCTAGGGCTCTGCTGTGGGGAGGGAGAATGGAGGGGTTCTAGGTCTCTGCTGTGGGGAGGGGAGGGGTCCTAGGGCTCTGCTGTGGGGAGGAGAGGGGTTCTATGGCTCTGCTGTGGGGAGGGGAGGGGAGGGGTCCTTGGGCTCTGCTGTGGGGAGGGGAGGGGTTCTATGGCTCTGCTGTGGGGAGGGGAGGGGAGGGGTCCTTGGGCTCTGCTGTGGGGAGGGGAGGGGTTCTATGGCTCTGCTGTGGGGAGGGGAGGGGAGGGGTCCTTGGGCTCTGCTGTGGGGAGGGGAGGGGTTCTATGGCTCTGCTGTGGGGAGGGGAGGGGAGGGGTCCTTGGGCTCTGATGAGGGGAGGGGAGGGGTTTTAGGGCTCTGCTGTGGGGAGGGTAGGGGAGGGGTCCTTGGGCTCTGCTGTGGGGAGGGGAGGGGTTCTATGGCTCTGCTGTGAGGAGGGAGAATGGAGGGGTCCTAGGGCTCTGCTGTGGGGAGGGGAGGGGTTCTAGGGCTCTGCTGTGGGGAGGGGAGGGGAGGGGTCCTAGGGCTCTACTGTGGGGAGGGGAGGGGTTCTACGGCTCTGCTGTGGGGAGGGGAGGGGTTCTAGGGCTCTGCTGTGGGGAGGGGAGGGGTTCTAGGGCTCTGCTGTGGGGAAGGAGAATGGAGGGGTTCTAGGGCTCTGCTGAGGGGAGGGGAGGGGTTCTAGGGCTCTGCTGAGGGAAGGAGAGGGGTTCTAGGGCTCTGCTGAGGGGAAGGAGAATGGAGGGGTTCTAGGGCTCTGATGAGGGGAGGGGAGGGGTTCTAGGGCTCTGCTGAGGGTAGGAGAGGGGTCCTAGGGCTCTGCTGTTGGGAGGGGGAGGGGAGGGGTTCTAGGGCTCTGCTGTGGGGAGGGGAGGGGTTCTAGGGCTCTGCTGTGGGGAAGGAGAATGGAGGGGTTCTTGGGTTCTACTGAGGGGACGGGAGGGGTTCTAGGGCTCTGCTGTGGGGAAGGGAGGGGTTCTAGGGTTCTACTGAGGGGACGGGAGGGTTTCTAGGGCTCTGCTGAGGGGAAGGGAGGGGTTCTAGGGTTCTACTGAGGGGACGGGAGGGGTTCTAGGGCTCTGCTGAGGGGAAGGGAGGGGTTCTAGGGCTCTGCTGTTGGGAGGGGAGGGGTTCTAGGGCTCTGCTGAGGGGAGGGGTCCAAGGCTCTGTTGGGGGTAGTGGAGGGGCTCTAGGGCTCTACTGAGGGAAGGGGGCAGGGGGGCTCTAGGGCTCTGCTGGGGGCCAAGCATCCCAGTGGCTCTGTGGCGGGGAGGAGCGGGGAGGAGCGTGATGGAAGGAAGCTGGGGTGTGACCTGTGAATGCCTCTTCCTCTGTCGGGGAGGTGCAGAACTGGTCCCTACCACCCTGGGCGTGAGAACACTGACAATGGCTCCTGTAGACAGAGGCTGCCAGAGGTCAGCCTCTTCGAGAGGGATCATCGCAGTAAGGTGGCCTTGACCCGTGTGGTCAGCATGCATCACTGGGGAGGAGCTCACGGGGACAGCCACAGAGACAAGGGGTGGATTCGGTCATTTCAGAATAGATGACACCATCTTAGAGACAGGCTTTCCAGCTCCCTGCCCCTGGCAAAGGTGAAATGAACAGCAACTGATTTTGACAGAGTGTTGGCACAGGAAGCCATCAGTCCTGAGGCTCTGCATCAGAGCCAGAGGCAGCGGGTCCAGACACAGCACCGCTCCAGATGCTGACAGGAGGGGACCATGGCTCGGCTGTGGTCCAGGGGCGGGAGGTGGAGGACAAGCCTGCATGGGCACAGGGAGGCTGGAGGCAGAGAAGAGCTGGTGTGGGCACAGGCAGAGGCAGCCGGCATGGGGGGTCAGCCTGGGACCGGCCATCCTTTACCCACGGGAGGTGTGGCAGGGCCACCCAGGAAGCCTGACCTCAGAGGACAGCAGAGGGGACCTTCCAGGGCTGCCAGCCAGTGGACAGGCGGGGACCAGAGTGGGGATGGCCGTGGCTGGACTAGACAGGAAGGACACGGCACAAGTGGTGGCACTGGGGACCTACAGCCATAGCAGCCCTGTGGGCCACTCTGGCCCACACCGGGGTCCCTCCTTCCTTCATCATTTTCCTTCCACTTATTTAGTCTTCCTGGTACCCAGCCATGCCCAACATAGTTCTCCCCAGTCAGAGCCCATTCAGTGCTCTCTGTGGCTCCTGCTCCTCCCAGGCCCAAATCCAGTCCCCAGGTCTGTGGATGAGAAACTGTGTTTCTGCAGATGTGACCCGCTGGGATTTAGGGAAACCTAACATCCAACCATCGCTCACACCAGTGAAGTCACCGAGACATCCCAGATGGGAGATGGAAATGTGGTAATGGAGGGAGAGGCTGGAGGGCTGAGGCCCAACAAGGACCCAGAAGGGGGACAGGGTGAGACAGGATCCTCTCTGGTGGGAAGTTTTCTCAGCCCTGTGACCAAATGCCTAGCAGAAACAACGGAAGGACAAGAGTCATTCCTTTTGCCCATGGTTTCTGTCCGCCATGGCAAAGAGGCCGGGACAGAGCTGTTCACATCATGGCAGACAGGAAGAAAGAGGGGATTGGCCCACTGCCTTCAACGGCCTCCCCCAGAAGCCCTGCTCCACTACCTGCCCGGCCTTCTACGCTCCCCCAACCCTGAACCCCAGCACTCAGACTTTGAGTGGATGAAGCCATTCATTCTGTGAAAGCCTCCCATCTACTCCTCTCCCAGTTCCAGAGCTTTCACGGAATACAGGACCTGGTTCCTCGAGCCAGACCTGAGAGCAGGATTTTCTGTTTTTCTGGTAGGCCCTGACTGGAGACTACAGCAGGGCAAACTCACTCAGGACCCAGAGCCTGGTTCCTATGATGGTTCAGACTCACCCCCATTTCTGTTACCCCATCCCTGAAACTGATTCAGATCCTTCCCTAGTCACACACTAGAAGCTTCCTGACCCACAAAGGATTCAGAGCCAGAAGACCCCGGGGGCCTAGGGATGCAGTGTTAGGCCTAGTCTCCTGAAGCTCAAGCGACACTCAGGTAGAAATCTAGACATCTCCATGTCCTCACCCCTACTGGAGATGATGAGGACCAGATATGCCTGCCAAGCCTATGGCACCACCACTTCACACCTCAACACACCTGTCCTCTATACACTAAGACCAATTATAACACCACTATTCACACCTCAACACACCTGTCCTCTATACACTAAGACCAATTATAACACCACCACTTCACACCTCAACACACCTGTCCTCTATACACTAAGACCAGTTATAACACCACCACTTCACACCTCTACACACCTGTCCTCTATACACTAAGACCAATTATTACACCACTATTCACACCTCAACACACCTGTCCTCTATACACTAAGATCAATTATAACACCACCACTTCACACCTCCACACACCTGTCCTCTATACACTAAGACCAATTATAACACCACCACTTCACACCTCAACACACCTGTCCTCTATACACTAAGACCAACTATAACACCACCACTTCATACCTCCACACACCTGTCCTCTATACACTAAGACCAAATATAACACCACAATTCACACCTCTACACACCTGTCCTCTATACACTAAGACCAATTATAACACCACTATTCACATCTCCACACACCTGTCCTCTATACACTAAGAACAATTATAACACCCCTATTCACACCTCAACACACCTGTCCTCTATACACTAAGACCAATTATAACACCACCACTTCATACCTCCACACACCTGTCCTCTATACACTAAGACCAAATATAACACCACAATTCACACCTCTACACACCTGTCCTCTATACACTAAGACCAATTATAACACCACTATTCACATCTCCACACACCTGTCCTCTATACACTAAGAACAATTATAACACCACCACTTCACACCTCCACACACCTGTCCTCTATACACTAAGACCAACTATAACACCACCACTTCATACCTCCACACACCTGTCCTCTATACACTAAGACCAAATATAACACCACAATTCACACCTCTACACACCTGTCCTCTATACACTAAGACCAATTATAACACCACTATTCACATCTCCACACACCTGTCCTCTATACACTAAGAACAATTATAACACCCCTATTCACACCTCAACACACCTGTCCTCTATACACTAAGACCAATTATAACACCACCACTTCATACCTCCACACACCTGTCCTCTATACACTAAGACCAAATATAACACCACAATTCACACCTCTACACACCTGTCCTCTATACACTAAGACCAATTATAACACCACTATTCACATCTCCACACACCTGTCCTCTATACACTAAGAACAATTATAACACCACCACTTCACACCTCCACACACCTGTCCTCTATACACTAAGACCAGAACAACACCAAAATTCACACCTCCACACACCTGTCCTCTATACACTAAGACCAATTATAACACCACCACTATTCACACCTCTACACACCTGTCCTCTATACACTAAGACCAATTATAACACCACTATTCACACCTCAACACACCTGTCCTCTATACACTAAGACCAGTTATGACACCACCACTTCACACCTCTACACACCTGTCCTCTATACACTAAGACCAATTATAACACCACCACTATTCACACCTCCACACACCTGTCCTCAGAACACTAAGACCAGTTATAACACCACTATTCACACCTCAACACACCTGTCCTCTATACACTAAGACCAATTATGACACCACTATTCACACCTCAACACACCTGTCCTCTATACACTAAGACCAGTTATGACACCACCACTTCACACTTCAACACACCTGTCCTCTATACACTAAGACCAATTATAACACCACTACTTCACACCTCTACACACCTGTCCTCTATACACTAAGACCAATTATAACACCACCACTTCACACCTCCACACACCTGTCCTCTATACACTAAGACCAATTATAACACCACCACTTCACACCTCCACACACCTGTCCTCAGAACACTAAGACCAGTTATAACACCACTATTCACACCTCAACACACCTGTCCTCTATACACTAAGACCAATTATAACACCACTATTCACACCTCTACACACCTGTCCTCTATACACTAAGACCAATTATAACACCACCACTTCACACCTCAACACACCTGTCCTCTATACACTAAGACCAATTATAACACCACTACTTCACACCTCAACACACCTGTCCTCTATACACTAAGACCAATTATAACACCACCACTTCATACCTCAACACACCTGTCCTCTATACACTAAGACCAGAACAACACCACTACTTCACACCTCAACACACCTGTCCTCTATACACTAAGACCAGTTATGACACCACCACTTCACACCTCAACACACCTGTCCTCTATACTCTAGGCCCCCAGCCCAATAGCTCTGCTGCTTCTGGCTGTGTTAGCACTGGGTCTTCCTGAGCAGAAGTTCAAGTCCTGGCCTCTTAAACCCAGAATGTTCACAGGATTTACAGGGACAGCAGTGGCTGCTGGCGACCGAGGGCTTCAGGACACAAGGCCCTGTGTGCTTGGCATTGGGCTGGTGTGGGTGGTCTCCCCTTCCTCCTGGCAGAACAATGCGGATTACACTGGCTTTCCTGCTGGAGGAGGAGGGCCAACCACCGCCTGTGGCAAATCCCCCAGACAGAGCAGAATGTGATCTCCCCAGTTCCTGAGCTCTGTGCCTCTATCCTGCAGAGTCCTCCACCTACCTGTCCTAGTGAGACAGAAAGTCCTTGTCCTTGTCCTCCCTCAGCTGGTGGCACCTGTGGAGACCCTAGGATACTTTGTGTGTCGGAAGTGAGGGATCCGCTTTGGCTTACAGGCATTTCTGCTACCTTCTCAGTGGTAAGCTGCGGCCGGACCACTTACCCTCTGTCCCCATGTGTTTACTGTGGTATGCTGAATATCCCTACCTTACAGAAAGCCTGCAGTATTTAAATAAGGTAAATCACACCGGGCATCACATACTCTCTTGATGCATACCTGAAAGTTACATTTCTATCCCATGCTCAATCATTCTAACAGATGAATTCCTTAAAACTTATTTATTTAGTTGGGATTTTCCTGGCAAGTCACTTCACAGTATGGCTCACATGTTTTAAGGAGCAGTAGTTAAGGAGAATTCTAAGGCCTTGGGCTTGCTGGCACTTAAGCCATGCTTCTAAATGTATTTTTTTTTGTTTTTTAGGGTTCTTATTTTTGTGGGTCATGGGGCTTCAACTCAGTCTGGGTGCTGTCCCTGAGCTCTTCAGCTCAAGACTACCAGCCAATTCCTTGAGCCAAGCCCCACTTCCCATTAATTGGAGATAAGAGTCTCAGGTTCTTTAGTGCCTGGGCTGGCTTTGCGTCTTGATCCTCAGATCCCTGACTCCTGAGTAGCTAGGATTACAGGCATGAGCCACTGCGCCCGGCTCTATCTATATTTTTTAAGGCAGGGGTTTTCTTGACTTTGCCTTGTTGGCCTTGAACTTGAGTTTTTTCCTGCCACCACCTCCCAAGTAGCTAGGAGTTCACACATGTTCAACTGTCCTAAAATGTGAGCTCAGTTTTCCAATTCAAGTCCAGCCCTGAAGAAAGCATAACGTTGGGCAGAGGGTCCAGGCAGTCTCTGAGTCTCCAAGGCTGTGGGCCACTGTCCACTGGTAGGTCCACGAGGGTCTGTGTCCTCTGCCCCTGGTACCCTCTGAGGGTGAATTCCAAGATCCTCATGTGAAACTCGAATCTGCCACCATGGCATTATTCAGGAAGGAGAGACACCCCCATAAATACATTCCTCCCCACAAAACTTCTTCCCAGTGGCTCTCTGGGCTCTCCTAGGCATTGTACTTGAACACCAAGTTGTACTGCATTGGTGCCTAGGTACAGATCCAAGGAGACGCAAGATCAGGCTGCTGCATGGTGGCTTGCAGTGCAGTCATGCAACATTTCTCCAACCATTTCTCCATGTCAGGCTCTCACTCCGGGCTCAGGCAAACATGTTCAGGACCCCAGCCTGCACCCTGCACCCTGATGGCAGCCATTCTCATGGACCTACCACGACCATGTGGACCCCATTGGAACACAGCTGCTCTGGGCTGGGGGTTTTCCTGCATCTAGGAGAAGCCATTGAGAGACTTCCCCTAACTCTTACTGCTGCAGGGAGATGCAAACAGGTCCTGAAACCAGTGTTAATTCCCACTATCTAAAAACGCACTCCCTGGACAACACACCGAAGGCTTTACCTTTCAGGTGTGTTTTGGAAGCCAGAGGCTCTTTCGGATGGTGAAGGTTTTCTTGAGACTTCTACTTCCAGTTGGGCCAAGGCTGAGGAGCACGTAGCCCTCTTGCCAGAGGCTCCTGGATGAATAAGAGATCAGGTATGCCTTCGCTAAGCCCAACATGACATCCAGTCAAGTGAAAAGAAGGGTCACTAGTGAGTCTGCTTTGTGAGGCTGGATGCGCGTTAAAATGCTCTGGGTAGGTGCAGATGGGGACTCCAGCTTCAAAGAGAAGCAGAGCACATAACTTCCAGAACCATTTCTGCAGCACCACTCATAATCCAACATCCCTTTCTCTCTTACTTATAATCTGTATTTAGGAAGAGGGGGGTTAAAAGGAATAGGAGTGGAAGTGTGTCTGGTACCTCCAGGGAACAAAACCTGATACTCGGGTGCCCAACTGGACTCAATGAAAACCAGTGTCTCCTGGATTACTGTGAACATGACACAGACTCGGTGAAGACCATTGTCTCGTAGACCACTGTGGATGTGACACAGAGGCCCCCAGGCACTTGGAACTCTGGGAGTTTATTCTGCTGTACTGGGCTAAGTCCAACTGGGTAGGCTTTCTGTCTCAGCTCTCACTCTTAGGGCTGTTCCATCTCAACTAACAGTGGCTCTCGGCTTCCTTCACTTGACCTGGCCTGGACTGATTTGGTTATCACCTGGTTTTATGATGGGTGAGAGGCTGGATATGCAGGGATCCCTTGATAAGTGAGCCCTCAGTCTGTCTGACCTTGGCAGAGCTGAAAATCTCAGGGGATTCACAGCTAGAAAAGCTTTCCAGGAACCTGGAGTGCCTCTGTCAGCCCCAGCGAGTCACCAGATGGGATGCTTCCCCAAGAGAGGACTGGACTGTTCTGAGGGCCTGCCGCACCTCACAGTGCAAACTTCCTGTGTTGCAGGGCTGGTTTGGGAGCTGGGTCATTTTGCTCTGCACCCGGAGCAGCCCAGGAGAGCTCTTTGCTGAGACTGAAGTGTCCCATCAGACAAGGCCAGGACTGCAGAGCCAAGGGAGCCTCCTGGACTCAAGGCTGCCTGGAGACCCCATCCACACTGGTTTTGGCAAGGATAGCCTTTCTGCAGAGCAGTCAAGCAGCACTTCAGACAGCTGGGCAGGCCATGAGCTACAGGTTTTCCCAGAGGCGTCTTGGATCGTAGGAAAGAAGGGCGTTCATGCTGCTGTGATGACACAGCCCTTCCCTTAAATCAATGTTCAGAGGCCCCAAAGGGCCTTGAGCAAGGGCAAGGCTCTGGTCTTGGCGGCCTGATGCTGTCCTGGCTCTTCAGTAACACGGCTTGTACATGGGCCTTCTCTGATCAGCGTGGACACTTGTGATGTGCCATGAAAAAGACATAGAAGGAGCGTGGGAATGTGGGCACAGCCCTACAGATTTGCTGGGAGCCCGAGGCCCTCACTGAGAGAGTGCCACGTAAGAGAGACTTGGTAAGCACAGGCAGAGACTGTGAGGCAGTGAGAAGGAAGTCAGACAGGCAGAAAGACCGCAGGAGATGATGTCTGCCACACGTAGGAGGAAACAGAGTGAACTGGAGGCTGTCAGGCAGAGGACAGCAGAGGGTCAGGGGCTGGACAGGTGGCAGGGAGCTCGGAATGCAGACTAAGACCGCTACCTGGAATTGAGGTGATGCTCAGAGTGGACACCAAGGCCCTTTGGGGATTCTAAGCAGTGGCATAAAATAGCAGGAGGCGTCTTCTGAACAGGAGAGTCTGATCACCGCGTGGGAGCTCTGGGTGTGGTGAGGACAGCAGCGCCAGGCCTGCCAGCAGCAAGTGCTTCCTGGGAAGGTGAGGCCGGGGCCGTGGGCGTGGCTGGGAGGAGGAGGACCCGGGCGGTGGGCTCAGCTCAGGCCAGGCACAGGTCACTGTGCTGGCCAGATCAGCACCTGATGGTAGGAAGGAAGGCCAGGGATTGGGTGCTGGTGATGTCAGGTGGACCAGTATGCGGGTGGGGGCCTGAAGAGCTTCTTCTTCTCAGTGATGGAAGAAGCAAGGTCATCAGCCAAGGTGAGGAGAGAGGAACAGACCGGGTGACAGAAGGAAGGAGGAAGGTGAGAACCCTGGCCAGGAGAAGGGATGTTCAAATAGGTGGGGATGCACAGGTGACACCGAAGGTCACTCAGGGCTCTGGCCATGAATCTAAAGGCGGGCTGGTCAGCATGCTTTACAGTTTCTCCAGACATAATCAGCTAAGTGGATGCAGGCCAAATGTAACGGGAAAATTGGGTTTGCCCAGGGTTGAAGCATTTCTGTGAGGGGTCTGAGAAGTAATAAGACATCAAGGGAATGGAGTCGCTGCCAAAGGGCATTCGTCACCCAATGGGGAAGGTGAGCAGACCGGGGAAGGGCAGAGGAAGACCTACCCGAGATGACTGTGGACGGACACTCGCCGAGGCCGCTGGTGGATTCAGACTCTCCCTGGCTGAGCCGGGCCTGTGGCTGCATGGTTGTGTGATGGGTGTTGCAGTGCAGTCTCACGGCTCTCCTCTGGCCCTTGGATGTGCAGAGCCCACCCTCGAGGGGCCTTTCGATCCCCTTCACCTCCCGGGACCTCCCCTCCTCCGGGCACCCTTCAGTCCCTTGGCACGAGCTGCAGGGGATGCATGTGCCTTGAGGACGAAATCACAGGGACTGCTGTGGTGAGGGTCTTAGGCCAGTGTGGAGGGTGGGCAGCAGCAGGCCAGCTGGAAGGGGACAGGTTTCCATGAGTGGCATTTGCTTGCAGCCTCTGCAGGGGGCTGTTGGGGGCATTCTTACTCCTAGTTATATAAACTCCCAGCGTGGGCCCTCTGGCCAGAGACCACCCACCAGTCAGGAGGCTGGGAGTCTGTGGGGTAACAGGCTCCCTGCTGCTCCCTCCCTGTCCTCCTCGGGCCTCCCAGAGCCTCATCTCCTCTCCGAGCCTGGTAGGGGTCCAATGTACTCCAGGCGTGCAAGCACTTCAGTTATCCACCACCCCACAGCCGCGTTCTCCAGTGGAGCAGACTTGAACCCCACGCAGAGTCCACAGATGGCTTTGACTTCACATCCCCCCTTCAGGAGATGCTCACCTCCTCGGTCTCCTCAGAGCCAAGAGTTCCTCTACCTCCAGACTTGGGGCATCTCCACCTCTGCTCCCCACTTGTTGGCCAAGTAGAGCAAACACAGCCTGCTCTGATTGCCTCATACAGCCAAGAGGATGGGCAGAGGTAGATGGGAAATGTCTCTGTGTATTGAAAACTCAAATATTTTTGAACCATCTTCTATCCTCCATCTGCTTTGTCTGTGCTTACACGGTCTTTTCCTCGGCAGAAAGCCAGCAGCCTTCTCGTTCATTTTTAACTTACCAGAGCCTCTTCCTCCCCTCCCCAAGACGCCAGTGCAATGCTGTTATCTTTGAACAATCAGTGCTTGGCAGTGACTCAGGCACTGGATAGCTGGGTCTGCAGGTCGGGCCTCAGTAGAGAACCCAGGGTTGTGGTCTAAATAAATGTGCAGAGTTTTTTTTAAAAAAAAGGACAAATATCAAGTAAATCTTGCCTATAATGGCCCATCAAGTAATATTTGTGAAGATTAGCTGCAAGAACCTATGAATCTCAAGACACATAAATAACCCCGCTTTTGACAGGCAACACATATACATTTTTTTAAAGAGCTAAATGTCAGGAAATTCATTTCTAGAGATCAACTAGGAGACATGCACATCAGCATGCTGTACCTTGGTAATAAATTTGGAGATGTAAAGTGTGGCTCATGCCTTCGAATGCTCTCATCCCCATCAGCAGCTTCGGAGATTCCAAGGCTGCAGAGTCCTCACTCAGATCCATGGCTGCGGTCTGCAGCCTGCCCAGCCATCTTCCTGTGGATGCTGGTAAAGAGGGAGGCATCGGGGATGCAGGCCCAGGCTCCATCCTCTTGAGAGGCGCATGCCAGGGAGGAGTTCTTATTGACAGGACTGTAGATGTCCATATTGATGGAGTCCGAGGCGGGAGGCTGATGAGTCTGAGGGCACTTCTGATCAACCTGGCCATAAGTGCAGGGTGGGGGAGGTCCTAAGACCTGCTCAAGTGTGAATTATTTCATTCAACCTCATTTTAATTTGAATTTGAATCCATCAGGATAAAAATAATTCTCTAGCAAAGGTTTTTGGAAAATTCCTAATTCATCTATCTAAAGGCCCTGAAGTCTCTTGCCTTTCCTATTAAAGCCTTGACCCTCCATCTCTATAGGGCAGCAAAGAACATGGACACAGAAAGGCTTTGAAGGGATTTCAAAGGAGTCAACATGGCAGGTCTACGTTCGACGCACCTAGAAGAGCTGCTGTTCTGTTGCTCCTATCAGCAGGGTCAGGAGCTACCTGGACTGCCTGCTGACAGGCCCTGCTGTGGTAGCTTACTTGCTTTGTTTAGTCAGATTTCTCTTCCTATCTTAAGGAATTTCTCCATCCATCCATCCAACCATCCATCCATCCATCCATCCATCCATCTTTGCGTTCGCTTTCAGTTGCTGCCTTACTGAACTCTACTGCACGGCAGGTATTGTGCACACAGAATTTTCAGGTGTTCTGTCTCTCATCATGGCACCAGACCTGAAAATGGGTGCTCCGATGCCATGCCACAGACGAGGGGTGTGAGGTCCTGACGTGGGAATCAGCTGTTCTGCCAGTGGACAGAAGGCCTCGCCCTGTGCCGCTGCTGCTCTCGCCTGGCTCTGGACGGCCCAGGCAGATGGAAACAGTGTCTGCAGGGCTGACATGCTGCCCACACAGGAGAGTGGAGTGGGAGGTCACGGATAGTGCATAGGTCAGAAGGCCTCTTCCTCATGGAGGTGAGGAAAGACTTCCTCTACGGGTCAGGGAGCAGGAGGAGGAGCCAGGCGTCCAAGAGTCCCTGAGAGCCCAGGACAATGCGCTGCACACATTCTTTCCATGACGGGAGAGGGGTGTGGGCAGAGATGCCTGCGTCCAGGGGTCCCCCATTAGCAAACATGCACCAGCAGCCAGTGTTTTCCTCACATACCAAGCTGTGCATGAGCCAAGGTGTTTCATACGCAGACAACAGTGCGACCCGAGGAGGCTATCAGGCACTGAGTTACCACAAAGCAAGCCGCAGCCAGGGTGAGAGAAGGAAAAGCAGAAAAACCGTGGAAATGGCAGCAAATGGAGGGGATGTTTCAAGGTCGCCTGTGTCAGGTGCACAGGGCTGAAGCAGGACTGAGCCTGGGATGCAGAGAGGGAGGATGAGACTGGAGGACAAGGAGACGGGAGGATGAGAATCGAGGATGAGACGGGAGGATGAGACGGGAGGACAAGGAGACTGGAGGATGAGACTGGAGGACGAGGAGACGGGAGGATGAGACTGGAGGATGAGACTGGAGGACAAGGAGATGGGAGGAAGAGACTGGAGGACAAGGAGACGGGAGGATGAGACGGGAGGATGAGACTGGAGGATGAGACGGGAGGACAAGGAGACGGGAGGACGAGACTGGAGGATGAGACGGGAGGATGAGACAGGAGGACAAGGAGACGGGAGGATGAGACTGGAGGACGAGGAGATGGGAGGATGAGACTGGAGGACGAGGAGACGGGAGGATGAGACGGGAGGACAAGACTGGAGGATGAGACTGGAGGGTGAGACAGGAGGACCAGGAGACGGGAGGATGAGACTGGAGGACAAGGAGACGGGAGGATGAGACTGGAGGATGAGACTGGAGGATGAGACTGGAGGACAAGGAGACGGGAGGATCAGAATAGAGGACAAGGGGACGGGAGGATGAGACTGGAGGATGAGACGGGAGGATGAGACAGGAGGACAAGGAGACGGGAGGATGAGACTGGAGGACGAGGAGACGGGAGGAAGAGACTGGAGGATGAGACTGGAGGATGAGACGGGAGGACAAGGAGACGGGAGGATGAGACTGGAGGATGAGACGGGAGGATGAGACAGGAGGACAAGGAGACGGGAGGATGAGACTGGAGGACGAGGAGACCGGAGGATGAGACGGGAGGACGAGACAGGAGGATGAGACTGGAGGGTGAGACGGGAGGACCAGGAGACGGGAGGACGAGACTGGAGGATGAGACTGAAGGACAAGGAGACGGGAGGATGAGACTGGAGGACAAGGAGAAGGTAGGATGAGACTGGAGGACAAGGAGACGGTGGGATGAGACTGGAGGACAAGGAGACGGGAGGATGAGACTGGAGGACAAGGAGACCGGAGGATAAGACTGGAGGACAAGGAGACAAGAGGATGACACTGGAGGACAAGGAGATGGGAGGATGAGACTGGAGGACAAGGAGACGGGAGGATGACACTGGAGGACAAGGAGATGGGAGGATGAGACTGGAGGACAAGGAGACGGGAGGATGAGACTGGAGGACAAGGAGACCGGAGGATAAGACTGGAGGACAAGGAGACAAGAGGATGAGACTGGAGGACAAGGAGATGGGAGGATGAGACGGGAGGACAAGGAGACAGGAGGACGAGACTGGAGGATGAGACGGGAGGATGAGACAGGAGGACAAGGAGACGGGAGGATGAGACTGGAGGACAAGGAGACCGGAGGATAAGACTGGAGGACAAGGAGACAAGAGGATGAGACTGGAGGACAAGGAGATGGGAGGATGAGACTGGAGGACAAGGAGACGGGAGGATGAGACTGGAGGACAAGGAGACCGGAGGATAAGACTGGAGGACAAGGAGACAAGAGGATGAGACTGGAGGACAAGGAGATGGGAGGATGAGACGGGAGGACAAGGAGACGGGAGGACGAGACTGGAGGATGAGACGGGAGGATGAGACAGGAGGACAAGGAGACGGGAGGATGAGACTGGAGGACGAGGAGACGGGAGGATGAGACTGGAGGACGAGGAGACGGGAGGATGAGACGGGAGGACAAGACTGGAGGATGAGACTGGAGGGTGAGACAGGAGGACCAGGAGACGGGAGGATGAGACTGGAGGACAAGGAGACGGGAGGATGAGACTGGAGGACAAGGAGACCGAAGGATAAGACTGGAGGACAAGGAGACAAGAGGATGAGACTGGAGGACAAGGAGATGGGAGGATGAGACTGGAGGACAAGGAGACGGGAGGATGAGACTGGAGGATGAGACGGGGGATGAGACTGGAGGACAAGGACACGGGAGGATGAGAGTGGAGGATGAGACGGCAGGATGAGATGGGAGGACAAGGAGACGAGAGGATGAGACTGGAGGATGAGACGGGAGGATGAGACGGGAGGACAAGGAGACAGGAGGATGAGACTGGAGGACAAGGAGACGGGAGGACAAGGAGACTGGAGGATGAGACTGGAGGATGAGACGGGAGGATGAGACTGGAGGACAAGGAGACGGGAGGATGAGACTGGAGGATGAGATGGGAGGATGAGACTGGAGGACAAGGAGACTGGAGGATGAGACAGAGGACGAGGAGACAGGAGGATGAAACTGGAGGACAAGGAGACGGGAGGACAAGACTGGAGGACAAGGAGACCGGAGGATGAGACTGGAGGATGAGACGGGAGGATGAGACTGGAGGACAAGGAGACTAGAGGATGAGACTGGAGGATGAGACGGGAGGACAAGGAGA
Source organism: Megascapheus bottae (assembly GCF_031878675.1). Lineage (NCBI taxonomy): Eukaryota > Metazoa > Chordata > Mammalia > Rodentia > Geomyidae > Megascapheus > Megascapheus bottae. Next base: position 82,665,065 of record NC_143515.1, on the reverse strand, counting down.
CGGGAGGATGAGACTGGAGGACGAGTAGACGGGAGGATGAGACTGGAGGACGAGGAGACAGGAGGATGAGACGGGAAGACGAGACTGGAAGATGAGACTGGAGGGTGAGACGGGAGGACCAGGAGACGGGAGGACGAGACTGGAGGATGAGACTGGAGGACAAGGAGACGGGAGGATGAGAGTGGAGGATGAGCCTGGAGGACAAGGAGACGGGAGGATGAGATTTGAGGACGAGGAGACCGGAGGATGAGACGGGAGGACAAGACAGGAGGATGAGACTGGAGGGTGAGACGGGAGGACCAAAAGACGGGAGGACGAGACTGGAGGATGAGACTGGAGGATAAGACGGGAGGATGAGAGTGGAGGATGAGACTGGAGGACAAGGAGAAGGTAGGATGAGACTGGAGGACAAGGAGACGGGAGGATGAGACTGGAGGACAAGGAGACAGGAGGATGAGACTGGAGGACAAGGAGACAAGAGGATGAGACTGGAGGACAAGGAGATGGGAGGATGAGACTGGAGGACAAGGAGACGGGAGGATGAGACTGGAGGATGAGACGGGAGGATGAGACTGGAGGACAAGGACACGGGAGGATGAGAGTGGAGGATGAGACGGGAGGATGAGACGGGAGGACAAGGAGACAGGAGGATGAGACTGGAGGACAAGGAGACGGGAGGACAAGGAGACTGGAGGATGAGACTGGAGGACAAGGAGACGGGAGGACAAGGAGACGGGAGGATGAGACTGGAGGACAAGGAGACGGGAGGATGAGACGAGGGCAAGGAGATGGGAGGATGAGACTGGAGGACAAGGAGACGGGAGGATGAGACTGGAAGACAAGGAGACGGGAGTACAAGACTGGAGGACAAGGAGACCGGAGGATGAGACTGGAGGATGAGACGGGAGGATGAGACTGGAGGACAAGGAGACGGGAGGATGAGACTGGAGGATGAGATGGGAGGATGAGACTGGAGGACAAGGAGACTGGAGGATGAGACTGGAGGATGAGACTGGAGGATGAGACTGGAGGATGAGACGGGAGGACAAGTAGACGGGAGGTTGAGACTGGAGGATGAGACTGCAGGATGAGATGGGAGGACAAGGAGATGGGAGGATGAGACTGGAGGATGAGACGGCAGGATGAGATGGGAGGACAAGGAGACGGGAGGATGAGACTGGAGGACAAGGAGACGGGAGGATGAGACTGGAGGATGAGACGGGAGGATGAGACTGGAGGGTGAGACGAGGACCAGGAGACGGGAGGATGAGACGGGAGGACGAGACTGGAGGATGAGACTGGAGGGTGAGACGAGGACCAGGAGACGGGAGGATGAGACGGGAGGACAAGGAGACGGGAGGATGAGAGTGGAGGATGAGACTGGAGGACAAGGAGACGGGAGGATGAGACTGGAGGACAAGGAGACGGGAGGATGAGACTGGAGGATGAGACGGGAGGACCAGGAGACTGGAGGATGAGACTGGAAGACAAGGAGACAAGAGGATGAGACTGGAGGACAAGGAGATGGGAGGATAAGACGGGAGGACAAGGAGATGGGAGGATGAGACTGGAGGATGAGATGGGAGGATGAGACAGGAGGACAAGGAGACGGGAGGATGAGACTAGAGAATGAGACGGGAGGATGAGACGGGAGGACAAGGAGACGGGAGGATGAGACTAGAGAATGAGACGGGAGGATGAGACGGGAGGACAAGGAGACGGGAGGATGAGACGGGAGGATGAGACTGGAGGACGAGTAGACGGGAGGATGAGACTGGAGGACGAGGAGACGGAGGATGAGACGGGAGGACGAGACTGGAGGATGAGACTGGAGGGTGAGACGGGAGGACCAGGAGACGGGAGGACGAGACTGGAGGATGAGACTGGAGGACAAGGAGACGGGAGGACAAGGAGACGGGAGGACGAGACTGGAGGACAAGGAGACGGGAGGATGAGACTGGAGGACGAGGAGACGGGTGGATGAGACGGGAGGACGAGAGGACGGGAGGATGAGACGGGAGGACGAGACTGGAGGACAAGGAGACGGGAGGATGAGACTGGAGGATGAGACGGGAGGATGAGACTGGAGGATGAGACTGGAGGATGAGACTGGAGGACAAGGAGACGGGAGGACGAGACTGGAGGATGAGACTGGAGGGTGAGACGGGAGGACCAGGAGACGGGAGGACGAGACTGGATGATGAGACTGGAGGACAAGGAGGCGGGAGGATGAGAGTGGAGAATGAGACTGGAGGACAAGGAGACGGGAGGATGAGACTGGAGGATGAGACGGGAGGATGAGACTGGAGGATGAGACGGGAGGATGAGACTGGAGGACAAGGAGACAGGAGGATGAGACTGGAGGACAAGGAGACGGGAGGATGAGACTGGAGGATGAGACTGGAGGATGAGACTGGAGGACAAGGAGACGGGAGGATGAGACTGGAGGATGAGAGTGGAGGATGAGACGGGAGGACAAGGAGATGGGAGGATGAGACTGGAGGATGAGACAGGAGGATGAAACGGGAGGACAAGGAGACGGGAGGACGAGACTGGAGGACAAGGAGACGGGAGGATGAGACTGGAGGATGAGACAGGAGGATGAAACGGGAGGACAAGGAGACGGGAGGACGAGACTGGAGGACAAAGAGATGGGAGGATGAGACTGGAGGACGAGGAGACGGGTGGATGAGACGGGAGGACGAGGAGACGGGAGGATGAGACTGGAGGACAAGGAGACGGGAGGATGAGACTGGAGGATGAGACTGGAGGATGAGACTGGAGGACAAGGAGACGGGAGGATGAGACTGGAGGATGAGAGTGGAGGATGAGACGGGAGGACAAGGAGATGGGAGGATGAGACTGGAGGATGAGACAGGAGGATGAAACGGGAGGACAAGGAGACGGGAGGACGAGACTGGAGGACAAGGAGACGGGAGGACGAGACTGGAGGATGAGACTGGAGGGTGAGACGGGAGGACCAGGAGACGGGAGGATGAGAGTGGAGAATGAGACTGGAGGACAAGGAGACGGGAGGATGAGACTGGAGGACGAGGAGACGGGAGGATGAAACGGGAGGACAAGGAGACGGGAGGATGAGACTGGAGGACGAGGAGACGGGAGGATGAGACTGGAGGACGAGGAGATGGGAGGATGAGACGGGAGGACGAGACTGGAGGATGAGACTGGAGGGTGAGACGGGAGGACCAGGAGACGGGAGGACGAGACTAGAGGATGAGACTGGAGGACAAGGAGACGGGAGGACAAGGAGACGGGAGGACGAGACTGAAGGACAAGGAGACGGGAGGACGAGACTGAAGGACAAGGAGACGGGAGGATGAGACTGGAGGACAAGGAGACGGGAGGATGAGACGGGAGGACGAGGAGACTGGAGGATGAGACTGGAGGACAAGGAGACGGGAGGATGAGACTGGAGGATGAGAGTGGAGGATGAGACGGGAGGACAAGGAGAGGGGAGGATGAGACTGGAGGACGAGGAGAGGGGAGGATGAGACTGGAGGATGAGACTGGAGGATGAGACGGGAGGACGAGACTGGAGGATGAGACTGGAGGGTGAGACGGGAGGACCAGGAGACGGGAGGACGAGACTGGAGGATGAGACTGGAGGACAAGGAGACGGGAGGATGAGACTGGAGGATGAGACTGGAGGATGAGACGGGAGGATGAGGAGACGGGAGGATGAGACTGGAGGATGAAACTGGAGGACAAGAAGACGGGAGGATGAGACTGGAGGATGAGACGGGAGGATGAGACTGGAGGACAAGGAGACGGGAGGATGAGACTGGAGGATGAGAGGGGAGGATGAGACGGGAGGACAAGGAGACGGGAGGATGAGACTGGAGGATGAGATGGGAGGATGAGACTGGAGGACAAGGAGACGGGAGGATGAGACTGGAGGATGAGAGTGGAGGATGAGAGTGGAGGATGAGACAGGAGGATGAAACGGGAGGACGAGGAGAGGGGAGGATGAGACTGGAGGACAAGGAGACGGGAGGATGAGACGGGAGGACGAGAGGACGGGAGGATGAGACTGGAGGACGAGACTGGAGGATGAGACTGGAGGACAAGGAGACGGGAGGATGAGACGGGAGGACGAGGAGACTGGAGGATGAGACTGGAGGACAAGGAGACGGGAGGATGAGACTGGAGGATGAGAGTGGAGGATGAGACGGGAGGACAAGGAGAGGGGAGGATGAGACTGGAGGACGAGGAGAGGGGAGGATGAGACTGGAGGATGAGACTGGAGGATGAGACGGGAGGACGAGACTGGAGGATGAGACTGGAGGGTGAGACGGGAGGACCAGGAGACGGGAGGACGAGACTGGAGGATGAGACTGGAGGACAAGGAGACGGGAGGATGAGACTGGAGGATGAGACTGGAGGATGAGACGGGAGGATGAGGAGACGGGAGGATGAGACTGGAGGATGAAACTGGAGGACAAGAAGACGGGAGGATGAGACTGGAGGATGAGACGGGAGGATGAGACTGGAGGACAAGGAGACGGGAGGATGAGACTGGAGGATGAGAGGGGAGGATGAGACGGGAGGACAAGGAGACGGGAGGATGAGACTGGAGGATGAGATGGGAGGATGAGACTGGAGGACAAGGAGACGGGAGGATGAGACTGGAGGATGAGACTGGAGGACAAGGAGACGGGAGGATGAGACTAAAGGATGAGACGGGAGGATGAGACTGGAGGACAAGGAGACGGGAGGATGAGACTGGAGGACGAGGAGACGGGAGGATGAGACTGGAGGATGAGAGTGGAGGATGAGACGGGAGGACAAGGAGACGGGAGGATGAGACTGGAGGATGAGACGGGAGGATGAGACTGGAGGACAAGGAGACGGGAGGATTAGACTGGAGGACGAGGAGACGGGAGGATGAGACTGGAGGATGAGAGTGGAGGATGAGACGGGAGGACAAGGAGACGGGAGGTAGAGACTGGAGGATGAGAGGGGAGGATGAGACTGGAGGACGAGGAGACGGGAGGATGAGACTGGAGTACGAGGAGATGGGAAGATGAGACGGCAGGACGAGGAGACGGGAGGATGAGACTGGAGGACAAGGAGATGGGAGGATGAGACGGGAGGATGAGACTGGCCGCCCCCAGGAGTGACAGTCCTGGAGGAGCGGCTCTGGAAACAGAGTCCTCTCTATGAAAGCAGATTAAAGGTCACTTTCAGAAAATAAAACTAGCAGAATTAAAAGGAACACACCGCTTAGATCACAGGACATTATCTGTCCTTTCTTTGTCCTGAGAGAGCTTAGATTATTGGAACTGAGACACAGCCTTGGGGGGAAGGATTGGTATGACACAGTGCACATTCTGGGGACAGACATTTGACCAAGGTCATGCCAGACGCTACAAGGTCATGGCCCCGTTCCTCAGTTTCCCCATAGTTTTGCCCTTTCGGATATCTTAATTCCTGCATGACAAGGACTTGCGATGACCTTTGAGGGACCGAGAGTGCCTGCGGTAGCTGAGGTGCCCTCCGCAAAGAGGAGAGGGCACTCATTGAACCACAAAACATGATTGTGACTCAGGCCTGCCATCCTAGCTACCCAGGAAGCTGAAATCTGAGGATCATGGTTCAAAGACAACCCAGGTACGTAAAGTCCATGAGGGGGAGGAGGTCTCTGCTGGCATTCTTGGCATGTGAGAGATGTCCACATGTCCCCAACCTCATGCTGGCCCCCTGCAACAGAGGAGGCATGCCTGCATGCCGCGCTGGCTCCTCTCCCGGTTTGAACGGTATTCCGGTATCCTTCTCTCTGCAAATCTATCTCCTTTTCTCCCTCTCTCTTTCCTTCTCTTTCTCCCTTTCTCTCTCTTCCCCAATCTCTCTCCCTCTCTCCCTCTCTTTCTCTTTCCCTCCCTCTCTCACTCTTCATCCCTTCCTCTTTCTCCCTCTTTCCTTCCTTCTCTCTTCCATTTCCTTTTCTCTCCTTCCCTCTCCCTGTCCTTCTCTCTTTCTTTCTCCCTCTCTCCTTCCTCCCTTTCTCTCCCTCTGTCTTTCTCTCCCTCTCTTCCCCTTCTCTGTTCTCGCCCTCCTCCCTTCCTCCCTCCTCCTCTCCCTGCAACTTCTCTGTGTAGGTGGAGACCTGGACATTCCCCCAGCCCATCTGCTGTATGCTGTGTGCAGGGCTAGGAGCTGTTCTGTGGAGTGAATGATGCATGCCCCACAGTATGTTTCACCATGGTGGTGGGTTTTATAATTATGGTTCCTCTTGCTAATTTTAAATTTCAAATTTGAGTGCTTTATCTTTAGAGAAGAAAGAAAGCTGTGCACTTTGCAAAGACAAGTTTTGTAGTTGGAGCAGAGAAATTACTTTGCGACATCTCTGAAAATGGTTAGCTGGGGTCTCACCGTTCACAAAACCAGGTATCCGGTCAGAAAGGCCAGGAGACATCGAGAGAGACAGTGTTTATGGTGTAATTGCCCAGTTCCCCTTCCAGGCCGCGTCTTCGGTCTCTCTCCGCTGTGCTCCTCGTCATTAAGTCAGAGAAGGGAGAGGCCTCAGATCATCCAGGCTGTTTCTTTGCAGAGCAGAATTGGTCCCTGGAGTATATTGTGTCTTCGCCTCGTCTGGCCTTGTGCGTCTCGGGGAAACGCCACAGTTCCTCCAGGGACGTCTTCCCACGGAGCCACGGCACTCACCACCTGCTCCTCCTGACTGTTCTGCCAGCCCCTCTCCTCCCAGTTTGCACTGTTACCTCTGCACCGGATCTAGCCATCCTCCTCACACCCTCCCATGGTGCTGGCTGGGGCCGGGAGTCCTTCCCCTGCCTGCAAGAAGGTGCTAATGGCACTTCCGCGGCCTCTGCACAGCGCACTGCAGCAGGGGTGGCCAGGGTCTCACTCAGCTTGCAATCTTCTCTCCTCAGCCACCCGCTGGGGCCCAGCAGGGCTTCCAGCAGCTCCCTGTGTGTGGACGCTGGCTGTCCTGCTCCTGTGTGTGGACGCTGGCTGTCCTGCCCCTGTGTGTGGACGCTGGCTGTCCTGCTCCTGTGTGTGTGGACGCTGGCTGTCCTGCCCCTGTGTGTGGACGCTGGCTGTCCTGCCCCTGTGTGTGGACGCTGGCTGTCCTGCTCCTGTGTGCGGGGACCCTGGCTGTCCTGCTCCCGTGTGCGGGGACCCTGGCTGCCCCACTCCCTGTGGACAATGGCGCTGTCTCCTCAGATCCTGCCTGGCATGAGCCGGTGCCACACCCATTTATGAGCAGGGTACAAGTGAAGGCATCTGGACTCATGTGCCAAGGCTGGGACATGAGCGAGACTCGCTGGGTCCTTGAGTGGCAGGTTGAGAGTTTTCCATGGCAAGCGTTGCAGCATCCCAGGCCCCGCACGTAGGGCAGACCTTCTGAGTCGCACGCCATGAGGGTCCAGTCTCACAAGGAGCCCGAGGCTCCGTCCACCCAGCCAGCCTTCCTGCAGGGTGACTGCTCAGGGGACCTCCACTGCCTCAGCCTGCGGGGAGCCCCAGGAATAGCTCCTAAGATGCCATGGGGAGTGAGCAGGGGCCCTCAGCCAGGCAGGGCCCTGAGAGCTGCAGGCCCCAGGTTCACCCCAGGAGCCCGGAGATCCCAGATCCCAGGGTCGGACGGGAAGGGCAGCCTAGACAGACACGTGAGGGGCTATGGAGACACAAAGCTGGCACACCTGACCCCACTAGGACCAGAGGCTCCTGAGAAGCTTCTGGAACGGCACCACGGGCAGAGATGAATTTGGAATGAGAGCCCACCTGAGCCCCCAACCTGGGCCGAGGCCCTGCAGGCATTGTGGATGGTGAAGGAAGCGGAAGAGCCTTGGCACCTGCCACCCGGAGCCCAGCACCACATTAGCACTTGTGTCTCTCCCAGGGCCTTGGAGAGTTGCTGCAGAGCCTTAGCAGGCAGGCCAGGCTCCACACAGAAGACTTCCACCTCTGTGACAGGCTTCTGGGGACAGCAGCGCGAGAGGCGCCCCTCACCGATGGTCCCAGGCAAACCTGAAGGCTGGGTCCGTTGCGGGCAGCAGAGCGGGCAGGTGAATGGGGCTCTGTTGATAGGACCTGGTGCTAAGTCATTGACACAGGGAAGAAAATGAGAAGTCAGAGTTCTGACTGGACAAATTGGAGCAGAAGTCCCAGATGGCATGGCAGGAAGAGCGGGCAGACCGGAGAGGCGGTGTCCCCTCCTTTCCAATTAATTGCCGCTCTCAGTCAGATAATGGGGAGGTGTGTGGTGGAAGGAGAGGCAGCTGATTGTGCCTGCGTGAAGGTGACTCCCGCAGCCCTCTCTTCCGGTCTGGCTGTAGAGAGCTCCTGCCAGGAGCCTGCGCCTGAGCCGGCTGTGGGGAGAGGGGCCAGGCCTGGGGCATGAGGAGGGCTTGGAATATCCCACAGTGCCTTCCGGGCCACCACGGTGCGGGCCTAGAACGTGTGAAATCACTGGCTGGCAGCGGAGAGGGCTGCTCAGAGAGAAGAGGCCCTGTACGTGCCACAATTAGCAGGGAGAGCGATTTCCCACCCCGAGGCTGGCGGGAAATTGTGCATCCAGGCCACGTGGAGAGTAAACAGCACGGGCGGGCTGGATTGCCGCTCTGGAGACAAAGAAGGCATTTTCAAAAGCCAGCCTCTGCATCTCTCCAGCTAGAAAACCCCCTTCCCAGGTTCTTGGGGAGCACGTGTGCAGGATGGACAAAAGCACCCACAGGCTCTCAAATCCCAGCGCAGGACCAGAATGCAACCAGGAGGGTTCTCTGCACTGCTGAGGAGGGTAGCTCTTCCTGGAGACCTCTGCCTCAGAGCTCCTCTCCTAGCTGTCCTTAGAAATGCAAAAGGGATGCTTAATAATTGATAGGGCAAGAGCCTCTGTCTGCATTATTAAATGCCCAAATGCTAGGCTAGCCTAGCCCGGCCCAGGGAAGAGAGAAAATGGAATGGATCTTGAAGTGTGCTTGGAGATGCCTTTGGGTCCTCATCTTCCAGTCTTGCAAACAAGATCAAGCCCTGATTCAGTGTGCTGAGCACCAGCCAGCCAGTGAGGGCAAGAGTTTGTCACGCCTGGGGCCACAGGGAACGCCATCTTGACGTCAGTGTCCCTATCCACCTGCTGGGTGGGGGGGTGGGGCACCAAACTGCACACAGAAGTCACCATGCCTCCAGAGGCTCACCTGGGAACCTCACCTAGACGAGGGGGGAGGAGGAGAGCAGGGAGGAGAGGAGGGGGAGGGGAGGGGGAGGGGAGGGGGAGGGGGAGGGGGAGGAGGGGGAGGGGAGCTTGCTCTCTTCCTTGAACAGTGGCGGACAGAGGCTCCCACAAAGACAGTGGTTTCCCAAAGATGTACCTCTAAAGAAGTACCCATCCATTCTCACATGAGCACTTTCCTGGGCTAAAATTGGCAGAATGTGACAGGCTTTTGGGAGGATGTAGAGTAAGTGCATCATAATCAATAGAATTAACTAAAGAGAGCTAGAACTTCCCTTTCTGTTTTTAGTGTCAGGTGCTCTGCTTACTGAGAGCCAGACCCAGGCAGGGCTGCTGTGTTTCCCTTGGTGTGGAAAACGTCTCCTATCTACAGAAAGCAGATCACAGCCCGGGGCGGGGGAGGGGGGTGGCATGGTGCTCATGCTCCATGAGGAGGAAACAAGAGGGTGTTAGAAGTAGTAAAAAGAAACAACGTCTCCACACATTACACGCACACACGCATGTACACACACACACTAATAACACAATGAAGCCCAAAATGGAGAGGAAGAGGAGCAAGGTAATAGGAGAGAAGAGAAGAGAATGTAAGGGTAGACTTGCTCAAAGTGCACTGCACACATCTATAGATGTATGGTGACGACACCTTGTGTGCCGGATGTGTGCTGATTCTTAAAGGTAGGAGGGACCTGATCCAGGGAGGGTGGCTGGGCCTAAACCCCAGACCCAGGCTGAAAGAGGCTGTGCTCCGACTTTCTCTCACTGGGTTGGTGATTTGGGGGCTCTTCTAATAATGGGGTCCCCCCCCAGAAGCCCCATGGCCAGCTCCTGTGCAGCCCCTCACTGTCTGGCTCGGGGGCTCTGGTTTGGCTGGCCATTTGGTCAGTGGTTCTGCGTATGTCAAGGGATGACGGGGTGGCCTGTGTCTGGCTGGAGCTTCCTGAAGGCAGGCACTTTGCTTGTTCACCCCTTACCAAGCCTGGAGGACACAGATACATCCTTCTTCATAATTAGAAAGAAAGTGTTCCTAGGTGCTATTTTATTTAGATTTTAGTATTCTTCTGACTAACTGAGCAGGCGCTAGGATTGTATTTCTTGGTGAGGAATGAGGCTACATGTGAACAGCCTTACTTCTGCATACCTGAGCAAGCTTCCAGCAGGACTTCCACAGAGAAGACTGAACAGAGATCCTGCCAAGGACTCTGGCTCCCAGCCGTGGCTGGGCCCGGGCCCAGATGTTATACCTTCCTGCCAGGCCCCTGCTTTGTGGAGCCCAGGCACCCCACCTTTTGGGAAGCCTCCGCCCTTTCTGTGGCAGGCGCAGTGTGTGGGCAGCGGGAGCTGACGGGCCACCTGGGAGGGGGCCTCGCAGCTGACGGAGGAATTGGGTCTCTCTCCTCATGGGAGCAGCAGCATTGCCAAGCCCGGCTCCCCAGGCGCAACCTCCAAACCTGGGTTCCGTGCAGGGGAAACCACAGCCTCCCTGCCCAAGCTGCCAGGGAGAATTCTCCACGGGGCTCTGTCAGGAAGCATCTCTGACAGTCCACACACACCAAGTAGGTCAGCAAGTGTGGGGCTAAGGCAGATGGTAAGCAGAACGGCAGGCTGGGGACGGGGAGGGGGATGGGGGCGTGGAAATGTGCTGGTCATTGCTCAGAGGACAGGGCAGAACAAACCACCAACCGGAGAGCAGCCCGGAGCCAGCAGCGTCCACTTCCCCGGCCTGGGTCTCTGCCTGATGCCCCAGACTCCATCCTGCCTGGCAGCTAAAGTGGCGCTGGCTCCTCCCAGAGCTCTCAGCCGAGCTGCTATGGATCGATCCTCAGACACTGATCCAGCGGCGGAGGCGGGGAGAAGACAGCAGCATGCAGAGCTAGAGGGGAGGAAAGGCTCCCTAGGCCCCTCTGGGCAGCGCCCATCGAGCTCCTCCACTACAGCCACCGCTGCTCCTTTGTCTCTCCAACCTGCCCCCTCCCCCACATCACCGATTACTTAAATCGGGACATGCATGGCTCCAGCTTCAGGCTGTTTCTGGAAGGGTCTATGGGCTTTTCCTGCAATACCTTGAGGCTCAGGGTAGCAACCAATATACCTCTGAAAATGGCACTAATTCTCATCTCCTTGGCTGGTTCTTGTGGGGTGTGGGGTGTGGTGTGTGTGTGTGTGTGTGTGTGTGTGTGTGTGTGTGTGTGTGTTCCCTAACCTTTCTAAACCTAGATGTCAGGGGTCTCACATCCAGGAGCTGCACTAGGCATCTTGTAGAGAAAATCCTCCAGGCTGTGTTTTCACACTGCTCTCATTTGCAGACGAGGAAAGTGGGTACAGAAGAGAGATCTGAGGGCCATGGGAACACGCCAGCCTTGGTCCCCCACTGTCCCTCTGAGTCTCTTCCAGCCCCGGGACGTGGCGGCTCTTTGGCTAGGTGAGAAGGTAGAGGTGGAGGAAGTCGCAGTGCTGAGCCTGAAGCTGAGCTGTGCAGTGGATCCTGAGGCGAGGAGGGGGAGGAGGGGAGGAGGAGGGGGAGGAAGGGAGGAGGAGGGGGAGGAGGGGAGGAGAAGGGGGAGGAGGGGAGGAGGAGGGGGAAGAGGAAGTAAACTGGGACAGCCACAGACCCATGGCCACATCCAAATTTCACTCCCTCTAGGCCAGAGCTTCCGTCACTCCTCATCCCGTCTGTGTTGAAGTTTTGCCTCTCTCTGCCTTTTTCTTTTCCCCTTGCCAAGGGAAATGCTGATGGTTCCTGTGTAGTCTCCCTGCTTCCCCGAAATCAAAGGGCAGCGCCAGGCCCCTAAGAGTCCAGAAGGAAGGACAATTAACCCAGGAAGAAACGGCCTTGGAGAGATTCACCCAGCCTGCTCTCCTCCTCAGGTCAAGGGCACACCAGGCCCTTGGGTTACAGAAAGATTCCCACATACATAGGTGCCGCTGCAGAGAACGCAGTGCCGCTCTCCTGGGACCCCACGGGCTCTCCTGGGACCCCACACGGGCTCTCCTGTGACCCCACAGGCTCTCCTGACCCCAGCACAGGATCTCCTGACCCCAGCACAGGCTCTCCTGGGACCCCACAGGCTCTCCTGACCCCAGCACAGGCTCTCCTGGGACCCCACAGGCTCTCCTGACCCCAGCACAGGCTCTCCTGGGACCCCAGCACTAGGAACCACAAGTCTGAAGGCAGCTACACAGTGAGAAATCCATCTCAGTAATAGATTCATGAAGACGTAGTCGACATCCTTGTCCATGAGGAAATGCAAACCAAAACTATACAAAGATTTCTTTTCTCTCCAGTCCTGTCACAGCCGGGCCACAGGACCTTTTCCTGTTTGGAGGCACTTCATTGCTGTGGCCACAGGAAGTGGATCCAGAGGTGCTGCTGCAGCCGAGGGGCGGCACCAGGGGAGCCTTACACGCCGGGCAGCCCCTCAGTCCAGTCCCCACCTCCTGGCCTGCAGGGCTGCCCCGTTGTGGTACCTGGTCAGAAGCCCACAGGCAAGGGAACCACAGGCACCAAGCCGCCCAGAGTGCAGGCTGGAGGGCGGAGGCAGGCAGACAGGGCCACTGAGTCACAGGAGCAAGTCAGGGGGGAAAGAGCGTGCAACTGGAGAGTGCACATGGCAGGTAGTGCTCACATCACACGGAGTGGGCGGCCTCTCGTCCTCTGCAGGCAGGCCAGCCCTGCCACGGCCCGTGACCCGTCAGCTAGTGTCAGGACCCCCAGGCCCCCATGTCAGTGGACGCTAAGAGGGCCAGGCCTCCCTTGTGACCATCCACCTCTCAGTGCCCTGTCTGTGGCCTCCTCTCCCTCTTCCTCTCTCTCTCTCTCTCCTTCCCTCCCTCCCTCCCTCCCTCCCTCCCTCCCTCCCTCTCTCCCTCCCTCCCTTTCTCTTTTCTCTCTTTTATCCTGATCCTGGGCTCCAGCTCTGGGCCTGGTTGCTGTCCCTGAGCTTCTTTTTGCTCAAGGCTAGTGCTCTACCGCTTGAGCCACAACTCCACTTCTGGCTTGATCTGAATGCCTCGCAGACTCTTCTGCCTGGCCCTGTGATTTCAGCCTCCGGTGTAGGTAGGATGATTGGGCTGCCTGGGCCTGACGCTTGCTTTGGTACAATGTTAGTGACCTCTCTCCGTACCTCCCACAGTAAGTGAGCCACGTGAGGCAGTCTGAAGAATCACGGTGCTTCTGGGAAAAGCATGTGCTCCTCGATTGGAGGGCAGAGGGTAGGTGAGCAGGAAGACTCACGCCGGGCCTGAGAAAGTGGGAGCCAATCGCTGGTCAGCGCCGGGACCAGCAGCCGGCACAGGGCAGGGGAGCTGGGGGGCTTTTCCTGCAAGGCCCTCGGGCCTGCATGGGCCTTCCCTGTGGTGCATGTAGCTTGCGTGTCTGCACTGTGGTGCAAGTGTGGTGTCCCATCTCCAAGTCTCATATTGCAGACTGCCTCTCAGCTCGTACTGTGCCCGGACCAAAGAGGAAACCTGCAGAGGAAAAGGAGGAAGGTGTGAAACAGAAAGACAGTCTCTCTCTCTCTCTCTCTCTCTCTCTCTCTCTCTCTCTCTCTCTCTCTCTCTCTCTCTCTCTCTCTCCCTTTCTGTAGCTGGCAGCCCTATTAATTACTGATGTTCACAGACATGATCTGAATGAATTCCCCAGGACCTGTCCTGCGGGGAGACTGGCTTGGGAACCCCGGCAGATTCGGGGAGACTGGTATGCTTTAGACAGCCTCATTTACACGAGCAGGAGCCTGTGTCTTTGGGAAGATGAAAGCCTGCCCCTCTCGCTTCCCTGTTCAGGTTGCAGTTGGGTGTTTGCCCCTATCAAGAGGGAAAAGGACCATATCAGCAAACTCACCCTCTCCGCGCCCGAAGACTGACTGCATAATTGAAATGGAGGGAACAGACAAGCGCACACACAAGTGGCGCAGATGTTTCCGTCCTGGGCACCTCTCGTAGCCGCAAAGGGCTCTCGAGCAGCGTCAGGGAATATATTTCATGCCTGGCTCGCTGGGAATTAGCATGGAAATCAGCATCATGATCGCGGGCGTCGGGTGAATTTCAATCCGGCACACCAAGCAGCTCCTGCCACCGCCGGGTGTCAGCCAGTTCCATCCCCGCAGATACCCTTGCAAGGCCAGCAGAAGTCAGTGTGTCACTTTTGACACAGCGTCTTGTCCCCTCCCCCTGCTCAGCTGACAGCGTGCCCCGCGCCCGCCTGTTGCTCCTTGCTGAACAGACCCAGGGGTCCAGGCGCACAGCTCTGGGGTTCTCTGGGCCATGTCAGCTCTCTGCCTTGGATGGCAGAACTGCTGGACCAATTGATTTGCCTGCCAGCTGAACCAGCAGTCGGGGACCTGGCAGGAACAGCCGTGCCAAGCCGAGACATCTTTCAAAGGAAAGTCACACTGATTCTGAAAGACAGTCAGGTGGGGACTGGCTGTGCCAGCACGGAGATGGCGCCTCCCTCTCACTCTGCCCCCAGGAGTGTGGACAGCGTCACCACGGCCCAGATCTCTGGACCTGTGTCACTGCACCTGTGACCTTGCAGGACTGCTTACACTCTTTCACATTTCTCCATATGCCAATTTATTTGGCATTTTCTAATCACATGGAGACACCCTCAGGGGAAAAGGAGAAAAGGCTGCCCACACTGAGCTCCTGACCGTCCCGGTGCGGTGAGCGGAGGGGAGACGTTCCCGGAAAACACACCACGAAACACAGGGTGCCAACGCTGTGCTGGGCACCGAGGCAGAGGTGCCGAGCTGGACACCCGTCCTCAGAGGTCCTGTGCACAGCACCACACTGAACACACCAGGTGACAGAACCCACCACAGTCCACCCACTGTGACGACAGCAAGGCTGCCATGAAGGGCTCCGAGTGAAGCCAGGTCCTCACTGCAGGCCGCACGCCACCGAGGGCCACAAGAGGCCGGCTGCAGGGTAACATGGAGGGCCGGCCGTGGGCTCTGTCCTCCGGGTGATGTGGAGGGCCGTGGGCTTTGTCCTCGGGGAGACATAGAGGGCCCTGAGCTCTGTCCTCAGGGTGACGTGGAGGGCCGTGGGTTCTCTGTCCATGGGGTGACGTGGAGGGCTGGCTGTGGGCTCTGTCTGTGGGGTAACATGGAGGGCCGGCCGTGGGCTCTGTTCCCGGAGTGACGTGGAGGGCCGGCCATGGGCTCTGTCCTCGGGGTGACGTGGAGGGCCGTGGGCTCTGTCCTCGGGGTGACGAGGGCCGTGGGCTCTGTCCTCGGGGTGACGTGGCGGGCCGTGGGCTCTGTCCTCGGGGTGACGAGGGCCGTGGGCTCTGTCCTCGGGGTGACGAGGGCCGTGGGCTCTGTCCTCGGGGTGACGTGGCGGGCCGTGGGCTCTGTCCTCGGGGTGACGAGGGCCGTGGGCTCTGTCCTCGGGGTGACGTGGAGGGCCGGCCGTGGGCTCTCTCTTCTCTTTCGGCAGGGGAGATGCTGGCTCTCCTCTGTCTGGGTGGGTGGACCCCCTTTTGGAGAGCAAGGGAGGAGAACCTGGGACGGCTCTCTCCTCCCCGGCCCTCACCAGAGCCAGCCCAAGCTGCTCCTCTCCCCCCGGAAGCTTCCCTGCACAGCCTTGTCCTGACACAGTGGTGACAAGCCACCTGCCGTGCCTGGCTTGGGGCCACTGAGCCACTGTCAGCACACGAGCTCCACCCCACACTCACACCGCCTCTCCACGCCTTGCTCACACCGGGCCTGCATCCCCACGACGCTGCCTCTCTCCCCACACTCCCAGGATGGAGGCAGGGGACGCGCAAGTTTGCTGTGGCCCTCTGAGGAGGCCTAGAAAATTCTGTCACAACAGGCTCTTTTCTGGGTGTGCTGGCATTTCGAATCAGGCAGAGGTGTGGAAAATGGGAATTGTCGCAGATTTTCCCCCCTCCGCCGGAAGCGCCTTTGTGCTTCTCCAGCCAAGCTTGAGATCATTAAGCAGAGTTTCCGAGCAGGGAGGGGACACTGTGGAAATGGGCTCCTGCCTGTCGGTGGCATTACCAGAGGAGTTCTGAGAGGCCAAAAGGGAAAGAGCCCAGAAGGCGCCCTCCTCCTGTGCGAGGGCAGCTCCCTCCAAGGCCTCCCGGGACACACCACCCAAAACCTCAGACACAACACCTGCTCCCAGAGAGGTGAGAGAAGAGATCCGCATCAAGCCTTTGTTTCAACGAGAGACAGACAGAGAGAGACAGAGAGACAGAGTGTGCGGCCACTGGCATTCTGGATGGGACCTCGCCATAGCAGGTGACGGTAGGAAAAGAACATTCCAGGTTTGTGGCAGGGTCCAGGAGACCCATTTTTAAGGACTCTCAG
Organism: Megascapheus bottae; assembly: GCF_031878675.1. Taxonomy (NCBI): domain Eukaryota; kingdom Metazoa; phylum Chordata; class Mammalia; order Rodentia; family Geomyidae; genus Megascapheus; species Megascapheus bottae. The sequence goes on along the minus strand of NC_143515.1, from coordinate 82,648,538 downwards.
CTCAGTCACTTACAATCTTACCTATGATGGTTCTGGCAACGGGGGAGACCCTCTCCCTTCTGCACTCCCATCGCTGCGCTCTGCATGGCCTCCCAGCTTCAGTCCCTTGCCTCCGTCACCCTTGAAGCAAATCCACCTACAAAGTGGCCGTTTCCAGCAGCGTGTCCGAGGGCAGGGCGTGCAGGGTCTGTCTGGTGTGTGGTCTGACCTCCCTCGGAGAGGCGCCATCCATGTGCAGTGGCTGGCGCTCCCGGAAGCCCGTGTTTGGGCTCGGAGGAACTTCCATAGCGATTTCCCCAGGGGTGGCACCGGTTTATGTCCCCGCCAGCAGGGCAGCGGGGCAGCGGGGCAGCGGGGCAGCGGGGCAGCGGGGCTCCAGTTTCCCAGCGTCTTCACCAGCATTTTTGACGATTCCTGTTGTACATGGGGTGAGATGAAAGCTTGGTTTGCTTTAAATTTGCCTTCCCTATGGCTGGGGGTACAGAACATTTCTTCCTGTAGACAGGAGCCATTTGTATTCCGCCTCCTGAGGACTGCATATTCATTTTGGTGATGATGATGATGATGATGGTGGTGGTGGTGGTGATGATGGTGCTATAATTACCATGACGACGACGATGATGATGATGGTGATGGTGAGATTAATGGTAATGGGACATGCATGCAAAAAGGCAATTGTCCAGGAGGAGCTCAGTGGAGGGGGTCAGGGGGACAGACAGGACCCCGAGGGTGAGGAGAATGGAGGGCAAAGACAGTGCAGTGAAACATGAAACCCAGAAAACAGCATTCAGACAGAGGGGCGGGGGGTGAGAGAGAGCGGGAACCAGTGGTGAAGGGGTAAAGGACACGACTTTGTTCAAAATGGGCTGTGTGTGTGTGGCTGTGTGGGGGTGTGGGGGTGAGAGTGAGGGTGTGGGTATGTGGGGGTGGATGTGGGGGTGGGGGTGGGGGTGTGGATGTGTGGGTGTGGGGGGGTGAGGTGGGGGTGGGGTGGATGTGTGTGGGGGGGTGGGGGTGGACGTGGATGTGTGTGGACATGTGTAGACATGTGTGTGTGTGTGTGTGGTATGCTGTGGATATGTGTGGGTGTGTGTGTGGGTGTGTGGGGTGGCGTGGGGTGGACATGTGTGGACGTGTGTGTGTGTGTGTGGTATGCTGTGGATATGTGTGGGTGTGGGTGTGGGTGTGTGGGGTGGCGTGGGGTGGGGGTGGACGTGTGTGTGTGTGGTATGCTGTGGATATGTGTGGGTGTGTGTGTGGGTGTGTGGGGTGGCGTGGGGTGGGGGTGGACGTGTGTGTGTGTGTAGTATGCTGTGGATATGTGTGGAAGTATGGCAATGAAAGTCCCTCACACTACACACGTCACAGGAGCCTGGCACTGGTGGCTCTCAACCTGTAATCCTCACCACTTACGTTCTTAAGCTCATGGTTTGAAGCCAGGATAGACAGACAAATCCCAGACTTATCTCCAAAGAGCCATCACCAAGCTGGGTGTGGAGGTGTGGCTCAAGGATACAGCACCAGCCATGAGCGAGCACAGCTGAACAAGAGCACATGTCCCCGAGTTCAAGCCTGGTACCGACTGGCACAGACGACGACGATGATGATGATGACGACACCGACTACAATGACGGTGACCACGATGATGACAACAACGACGATGATGAAAGAGCAAGGAAAAGAAGCAGCACACACAGCCCCTGGGCGCCTGGGCTCCTCCTGGCGGCCCCTGTGGCATCTCTCGTCCGGAGCTGTGGACCACGCCGCCGGGCTGCCGGCTGCTGGCCTTGAGGATCCCGTACCGCGGGGAGTTCCTCAGTCCTCCAGCTCTGCAGCCCCTCGGCTCCCGCAGTGCTGGGACGAGCTCGTCGGAAAGCCTGCAGCTTCTTCCCTCCCTGGAAAGGGAGGACTTGAAGGTGGACTCTGTGAGCACTCGCTCAATTTTCTCTCTCTCCTAAAGGAAAAAGAACTTCTCTCTCTGGAGAATCGAGGGAAGCTCGTGAAGAAGTGGAGAACTGAAGGAGGAAAAAGAAAAAGGGTAGCATGGCATGGGTGTGAACACACAGAATTTTAGGGGGCAGAGGGCCAGGGTCCTCCAGGATCTCACCGAGGGGCTGGGGAATGAGAGAACGAGGATGTGCACGGGTTACACATGGGCCACACACGTGCTTCACACAGACTACACATGGGCTGCACACAGACTGCACACAGACTGCACACAGACTGCACACTGACTGTACACAGACTGTACACTGCACACTGACTATACACTGACTGTGCAGACTGTACATTGTACACTGTATACAGACTGTACACTGACTGCACACAGACTGCACACAGACTATACACAGACTGCACACTGACTGTACACAGACTGTACACTGCGCACTGACTATACACTGACTGTGCAGACTGTACATTCTACACTGTATATAGACTGTACACTGACTGCACACTGACTGCACACAGACTGGACATTGACTGTACACAGACTGCACACTGCACACTGACTATACACTGACTGTGCAGACTGTACATTGTACACTGTACACTGACTGTACACTGACTGCACACAGACTGCACACAGACTGCACACAGACTATACACAGACTGCACACTGACTGTACACAGACTGTACACTGCGCACTGACTATACACTGACTGTGCAGACTGTACATTGTACACTGTATACAGACTGCACACAGACTGCACACAGACTATACACAGACTGCACACAGACTGTACACAGACTGTACACTGCACACTGACTATACACTGACTGTGCAGACTGTACATTGTACACTGTATACAGACTGTACACTGACTGTACACTGACTGCACACTGACTGCACACAGACTGCACACTGACTGTACACAGACTGCACACTGCACACTGACTATACACTGACTGTGCAGACTGTACATTCTACACTGTATATAGACTGTACACTGACTGCACACTGACTGCACACAGACTGCACACTGACTGTACACAGACTGCACACTGCACACTGACTATACACTGACTGTGCAGACTGTACATTGTACACTGTACACTGACTGTACACTGACTGCACACAGACTGCACACAGACTGCACACAGACTGCACAGACTGTACACAGACTGTACACTGCGCACTGACTATACACTGACTGTGCAGACTGTACATTGTACACTGTATACAGACTGCACACAGACTGCACACAGACTATACACAGACTGCACACAGACTGTACACTGCACACTGACTATACACTGACTGTGCAGACTGTACATTGTACACTGTATACAGACTGTAGACTGACTGCACACTGACTGCACACAGACTGCACACAGACTGCACACTGACTGTACACAGACTGTACACTGCACAATGACTATACACTGACTGTGCAGACTGTACATTCTACACTGTATACAGACTGTACACTGACTGCACACAGACTGCACACAGACTGCACACTGACTGTACACAGACTGTACACTGACTGTACACTGACTGTGCCCAGACTGTACACTGCACACTGACTATACACTGACTGTGCAGACTGTACATTGTACACTGTATACAGACTGCACACAGACTGCACACAGACTGCACACTGACTATACACAGACTGCACACTGACTGTACACAGACTGTACACTGCACACTGACTATACACTGACTGTGCAGACTGTACATTGTACACTGTATACAGACTGCACACAGACTGCACACAGACTATACACAGACTGCACACAGACTGTACACAGACTGTACACTGCACACTGACTATACACTGACTGTGCAGACTGTACATTGTACACTGTATACAGACTGCACACAGACTGCACACAGACTGCACACTGACTGTACACAGACTGCACACTGACTGTACACAGACTGTACACTGCGCACTGACTATACACTGACTGTGCAGACTGTACATTGTACACTGTATACAGACTGTACACTGACTGCACACAGACTGCACACAGACTGCACACTGACTGTACACAGACTGTACACTGACTGTACACTGACTGTGTCCAGACTGTACACTGCACACTGACTATACACTGACTGTGCAGACTGTACATTGTACACTGTATACAGACTGCACACAGACTGCACACAGACTGCACACTGACTGTACACAGACTGCACACTGACTGTACACAGACTGTACACTGCACACTGACTATACACTGACTGTGCAGACTGTACATTGTATACTGTATACAGACTGCACACAGACTGCACACAGACTGCACACTGACTGCACACAGACTGCACACAGACTGTACACAGACTGTACACAGACTGCACACTGACTGCACACTGACTGCACACAGACGGCACACAGACTGTACAGAGACTGTACACAGACTGCACACAGACTGCACACAGACTGCACACTGACTGTACACAGACTGTACACTGACTATACACTGACTGTGCACAGACTGTACATTGTACACTGTATACAGACTGAACACTGACTGCACACTGACTGCACACAGAATGCACACAGACTGTACACTGTACACTCTGTACAGACTGTACACTGACTATATACTGTATACTGACTGCACACAGACTGCACACAGACTGCACACTGACTATACACAGACTGCACACTGCACACTGACTATACACTGACTGTGCAGACTGTACATTCTACACTGTATACAGACTGCACACAGACTGCACACAGACTGTACACTGTATACTGTACACTGACTGCACACTGACTGCACACAGACTGCACACAGACTGCACACAGACTGTACACTGTATACTGTATACAGACTGTACACAGACTTTACACTGACTGCACATAGACTGTATACTGTACACTGTACACAGACTGTACACAGACTGCACACAGACTGTATACAGACTGTACACTGTACACTGACTGCCCATGGACTGCACACTGACTGTATACTGACTGCACACAGACTGTACACAGACTATACACAGACTATACACTGACTGTACACTGACTGCACACTGACTGCACACAGACTGTACACAGACTGTACACTGACTATACACTGACTGCATACTGACTATACACAGACTGTACACTGACTGTACACTGACTGCACACTGACTACACACAGACTATACAGACTGTACACAGACTGTACACTGACTGTACACTGACTGCATACTGACTATACACAGACTGTACACTGACTATACTGACTGTACACCCACTGTACACAGACTGCACACAGGCTGCTTATGGAATGTACAGACTATACGAGCTGCACACGGGCTGCACACGGGCTGCACACAGACTACTTGTTCCTGGAAAACACAGTGGTGGGAGCTGAGCAAACCCCGTTGTTCTGCTGCTCTCTTTGCTCCTTTTCTCTCCAACGCGGGCGAATCCATGCCCTGATGTGTGCCAACCGGCCTGGCGACGCCCATGGCCCCTGCTCATCCCCCTCTGGCATCCCCACAGTGCCCAGGCCTCCCTCCTCCCATCACCACCATCACCCCGTGTGCCGCCCACGCCTGTGCCAGCCCGGGAGCCGCCCCCACCCACCTCTCCTCCCTCACACGCTGCCCGGATCTGCCCAGCTGCTGCTGCAGCGCTGTTGTCCCCTGCGCTAACCCTGGCATCTGCCTGTCTCCTTGCCCACCACACTCACGCCGACACACCAAACATCTTGCTTCTCCTTGTAATCGCAGCCCGCGACTGTGGCGCTGGCATCATCATTCACAACGTCCTTTGGAAGAAACAAATGTGTCCTGATTCGGAAGACAAAATATGCAGCGGCCCTAATATTACTACCCGACCTGCCTAGGGATGCGTGTCCTGATGGCTGGCTGCACAGACAGCACTCGGGCTACAGACTACATTGCTGGGGGGACCGACAGCTGCAGCCCCCTTGCCTCCTGCAAGATGGCTTCCTCCACGCCAGCACCCCTGCAGGGTCTATCTCCTACCATCCCTGTGTCCGGAGATGGGCCCCCCTCTCAAGCCCAGCCCAGTCCCCTCCTCCAGGAGGCTTGGCTGAGCCCCCACTCAGGACCCTCAGCCAGTCCCATTTCCATGGCACCACACAGGCCTGGCCCCAGGAAATCTCCCCAGCACCACCGCCTCCTTTTCACCCCCCCCCCAGAACCCCAGTGGCCTGTGGTACCCCACGTGGTAACTTACCCATCCCTCTGCTGTCGTTTGTTTAAGTGTCTTCCACTGGAGAGAGGCATAACTATAGTTTTTAGCTTAAGTTAGGGAAGTAGAAAGAAGGAAATCAATCACCAATAAACCTATCCTGCACCAACTGCCAGCAGCCTGTGGGAACACAAGGGAGGCAGGCCCTCAAAACACCCTGCCATGGCCGGCCCAGGCCGTTCAGTGCCCGGGGAGTGGGTGACACGGTCCACAGCTAATCGGTATTGTCGATATCGCCAGAGGGCTTCATTACCTTTCCTGCCTGGCTTGCGTTGACAGAGTCTCCCTGTCCTCGCAGGTGGTGGGTATTTGGACAGGAGGGGCGGGCCCTTGCCCCGAGAACGCTGCAGAAGAATCTGGAGAACGCATCTCTCTGTAGAGGAAGGGCATACCTGCCCCATGTCCAGTAGAGCTGGAGAGGAAACATCAACAGGGGACGTGGCCATGCCTGGGCCCCTAACCAAGCCTCGCCGTCCTGCACAGCGGCTTCTGCTCACTGCTATAACAAGACACCATTCTAGATCGGGGACCCTGTTTCCAGGAGGAGCAGAACTGGGTCTGCTCGCTCCAAAGGCTGCGATGAAGACAGCATTGGCAGGCGGGAGCGGCCCAGCAGGACACTGGGCACCGCCATGAGTGACAGCAGCGCCTGTTATGAAGTTGTGCAGTGTGGGCTGGAGCACTCGAGACTAGCCGAGCCTGCCCAGAAAGACACGCGAGCCACCTTGCTTCCTCCCTCAGGAGAGGCTGTGGCAGCTCCCAACGGGTGGACAGGAGGTGGACAGGCCGTGGATAGGCCGTGGACACATGGACAGGTGGTGGATAGGCCATGGACAGGGGTGGAGAGGCCATGGACAGACGGTGGACAGGAGGTGGACAGGCGGTAAACAAGTGGTGGACAGGCGGTGGACAGGCCGTAGATGGGTGGTAGACAGGGCATGGACAGGTGGTGGACAGGCCGTGGACTGGTGGTGGACAGGTGGTAGACAGGGCATGGACAGGAGGTGGACAGGCCATGGACAGGAGGTAGACAGGCCGTGGACAGGCGGTGGACAGGCCGTGGATAGGCAGTGGACTAGTGGTGGACAAGTGGTGCACAGGCCGTGGACAGGCCGTGGAAGGCGGTGGACAGGCCGTGGACAGGCCATGGACCGGCAGTGGACAGGTGGTGGACAGGCCGTGGACAGGCCATGGACAGGCGGTGGACAGGCCATGGACTGGTGGTGGACAGGTGGTAAACAGGGCATGGACAGGAGGTGGACAGGCCATGGACAGGTGGTGGACAGGCCGTGGACAGGCAGTGGACAGGCGGTGGACAGGCCGTGGACAGGTGGTGGACAGGCCATGGACAGGCCGTGAACAGGAGGTGGACAGGCCGTGGACAGGTGGTAGACATGAGGTGGACAGGCCGCGGACAGGCCAGAGGCAGGTGTCCCCAGAAGGCAGCGGGGAAGAGTGGAGTGCTGGCCCTGGCAAGGTGACCTGAGACGGCGGCACAGCTCCCCCACACCACCACCACCACCACAGACTCCCCGGGGCCACCTCCCGGAGCCACGCCCCTTCTCATCAGACCACAGACCCCGTGGCCACCTCCCAGATCCTCGCACCTTCTCATCAAACTAACAGGAGCCACGGGCCGTGGCAGGGCGTTTCAGGCATTCCAAAGCAGCCTCACACTATCAGGTCTGTGCTCGTGCGTGTGTACATGGGATCCTCGAGGCTGCAGTCGCCACAGCACGGGGAGAAAACGGGTCAGAGATAACAACGTGGCTGTAGCTCATGAGTGGTGGAAACCAACACTGCACTGCTCAGATGAGCCGCAGGGACTGGGGGCCAGAGCCTGAGGAAGAGAGCTCAGACTCAGGGGCTGAGACTCCCCCAAGCTTCCTGGGGTTGGCCAGAGAGAGCCAGGCACCATCCTTCTACCTACGCATGTGTAGCCACACTCGATGCACAGAGAGCACACAGAGGCACACGCATACACACGGACACACAGAGGCACATGCATACACACGGACACACCGAGGCACATACACACAGACACACAGAGGCACATGCAAACACACGGACACACAGAGGCACATACACACAGACACACAGAGGCACACAATACACATACACATGGACACACAGACACACAGAGGCACACACATACACATACACACAGACACACAGCACACACAGAGGCACACACATAGACATGGACACACAGGACACACAGACACACAGAGGCACATATGTACACATACACACAGACACACAGAGGCACACACATACATACAGAGGCACACACATACACACAGACACATAGAGGCACACGCAAACACATGGACACACAGAGACACACGCATACACACAGGGCACACACACAGAGGCACACACACATGCACAAAAATGCACAGCAACAGAAAAACAGGGGCACATGCATACATGCATGCTCACAAAAACGTGAAGGCGGACACATAGACACATAGACACAGCAAACACACACACAAACACAGAGAGACATGGGGAAAATGCATACACTCAAAAACACACAGACACAAACATAAATGCACAAACACACACATACCGCACACACATCAGCACAAAAGTACTCAGAGTTCAGGCATTAACCACGGCAGAGGCAGACGGTAAGATTTCTGTAAACCCCAGAATTATCATCAGCACCATCACCACCCTTCTATTACAGTCCCAGCAACGGCACGCGCAATCAGTTTCGTCTCGGCCTAATCATGTGTCGGTGGGTATGGAGCCTCACCTCATCAGGTGCCCTCTGATTAGCGAGCAGAGACTTGCAGAACTTCTACGAATGGCCTGTGTCTGCCAGGCTGTGGATGTGCTGTCTTTAAAAGCGTGGGCCTTACCCACAACGCGCGGTGCTCTCAGGAACCAGCAGGTATCAAGGCCTGGTGTCTCCTCTGCTTCTGGCAGAGATTCAGGACACCTCTGGGCACCATATTGCACATCCTTTCCACTTCCAGGCAGGACCTGGCAGGCATGCCCTCTCGCTTCTCACGCTCGCTTGGGAAATGGCTTGTGTCACCTCTCCATGCCACCCAGGAGATCTCTCCTCACACTTAAATAACGTCCCCGCCCTTGCCATGCCTGCCCCCTCCCCGTGTGAGCGCCCTCGGCTCCTAGAAGGCCTCTCGGCAGCTTGCTCCTTCTCCCCAGTGGATTCTCCACCCAGGACGCCGTTGCCCAAGTAAGGTCTCCCTCATGAAATCCCCAGCGGTCCATCTCAATAAGACAACGCCCTGTGATGAACGGACTCCAGGGTCTTCCTCGGCCAGTCTGCAGCGCCTTCCTCTGCGTCACTTCCAGCTCTCTCCCCGCCCTTCCCTCACTCAGCCACCGCCCCGACCTGGAGAGTCAAGGGCAGTCTTCGAGGAGCCGCTTCTCCAAAGTCAGCCACCAATGGCTGTCCGTTCAGACATGACAGAGAACGAGGCCGGGAGGGGACCTGAGGGACAGAGGGACAGGTACAGGGGCAGAGCTCCCCAGCGGTGCTGCCATGGCGGAGGGGAAAGAGATGCCCTGGACCCCCAGAAGGGTCCAGGCCTTCTCCCCTCAAGTGTCTCTCCCTCTAAGCCCCAGCACGGATTCACCAAGTGATCGAGCCCACGGTGTGTGCCGTGGAATGAAAGTGGCTTTAAGGGAAGATCTCACTGGGTCTCCCCGCTGACCTAGGCCACCCCTGCCTCAGCCTCTGAAGAGCTGGGATTGCAGGTCCGCCCACCACAGCTGGCGGTCTCCCAGTCACCTGGATCACCAGAAGTTATCATTTTGGAAAGAGCTGGCTTCCACCCCAAGTGCTCACTGCATCCTGACACCCAGAACAAAACCTGAGCTCTGGGCGCCATGACCTGGGGACCGTCTGACTCACGTCCTGAGTGTTGAGATGCCAGGGGCCCACTCTGCGGTGTCCTTGAACTGAGGGGTGAAGCCTTTAACAGCTGGCTGAGTCCCAGTGTGTGGGGGGGGGGGGCTGGCGCCCTGCCCTCCAGGTCTGTTATGATCATGTTTCTTTAAGGCTCCACCATCGAGCCTTCACCAGACCCAGACACTTGACCTTGGGTAGGATCCACGAGCACACGCCTCTTTTCTTCAAGCTTACCCACTTAATGACGCTGTGTCCTCTGCAGCAGAAAGTACACAAGACAATGGCAACCCTCGTTAACTCCCTTTCCCCGAAGCCTGTGGGGCTGCAGTGACCGCCCAGGCCAGAACCACAGTCCCTTTACAATGGAGCCCTGAGTCCTGCAGACACTTCCCCAGCGTGACGCAGCCTCGTTCAACATGGGTCCAGGTGAAAGGCAGGCACAGCTGAGCCTAGGTTACTGCTTCTAAGTGGCAAGGACACAGACTGCCAAGCATCCAGTCTGTGGTTGGCATGACCCCCCAGCTTCTGTCACCCCGACCCCACCCAGACTCTGCATCTACTGCCACCCTGAGATGCGGTCTGGCTAGCAGGAGCCCTTGGCTCCCCGGTCAAGGATTCCTCTCAGTTCCCCGAGCATGCCATTCTGCATCCATCTGTGCCATTTTACTTTTCTACTAAGGAAAGGCATATCCACCAGTAAACAATTTTGAATCCACATATGTTCATACTCCAAAGGTTTCTCATCTTGTCTATGGTAATTCCATAGATGGGTACAGCATACTTTAAACAAGCCTGCCTCTGTGGGCTCCCTCCACCTCTCCCCATTTCCAAACTTCATGCTCTCCGTGTGTGCGTGCGTGTGTGTGTGTGTGTGTGTGTGTGTGTGTGTGTGTGTGATAGTTCAAAGAATTAGAAAAACAAAGTTGAGCACTAAGAGATAGATCTTCCTCACAAAAACTGACAGCAGCCTTTTGTGAGAAGGGAGCTGGTCAACCATCTCTCCACAGGGCCTAGGTCACTTATTGAACCGAGAAAGGCTGGCAGGCACTGCAGGTGCCCCAGGATCTGTGCTGAGGATTTAAGGACCGATCTTAGTGACATCACCTATGAATGGTTAAAGAAACTGTGCATTACATTTCAGACATACTTCAGTGCAGAACCTGCATCCCGCTCTGTATATTTTGCGTCTCAAGTCTGTGGACAGAGTCTTGTCGTTCCGTGTGGTGGGTAAATGAAGCTTTCCTGAAGCCACGCTCAGCAGCGGGATGGATAACAGTAAATAGAACGTATTTGGACTCTAATGAAGCAGCAGCTTAGGCCTTTCAGGGCTCTGAGATGCTGATTATGATTGCTTTGGAGTGAGCGCTCGAGAGTGACCCTGGGCGGGTGGAGGGCTGAGAGCGGGCAGTGCATCTTGCAAGCCGGAGCTGGCACAGACTCCAGGGTGCGCATCAAGTACCTGTGGATTCCCGGCTTTTATTCATGGCTGGGAAGACACAACAAAGATGCCACCAGCCTTTCGCGGGTGTCTGTATTATTCAGTGGAGCACACTATCACAGAGGTCTCGGATGCACCGAGTGCACTGCCAGCCCCCCGCCCCTGTCGGTCTGGTGCTCATCAGAAGCTGCAAGCATGTGGAGGGCAGGGCCCACGAGCACTGGACGTGCCCAGAGCACAGACTGTCCACACGCACTGTGGAAGGGGCTCCCTCCACCGCCTCTCCAAGCGGCACAGGGTGAGAGGACTCGGACGCCTTGGCGGGGCGAGCCAGCAACTGATGTCTAATGGACAGCTTCCATGTAACTGGCTGAGGGGGTCTCAGGTCCGGAAGAGGGGCAGGTGAGTGACAGCACGGAGCGGAGGCCGGGCTGCAGCCCAGGGCTCCAGGCCTCAGGGTCTCCTCCCAGTTCACAGCCACTTGAGGCCCAGTGGTTCCTCACAGGGTGGACACAGTGGTCGTCTCCGTCCAGGCTGGATGCAGTGACCCCTCACATCCCTCACCCTCTTGCTGGACACGGGCGCCCCCTCCATGTCCTATGTCATACGAGGGCTGGCCAGGACCTGCCAGCGCTGGGAGCAGGGACGGTGGTGGGCATGGAGAAGATGGTTAGAGAACTGCTTTGTGCCCCGTGCACATGAGCTGTGCCCAGTCTCAGAACCCTTCCCTGAAAAGTGGGATGGACCGAGGCAACCCAAAGACCAGAGACAGCCCTGAAAGCCAGAAGAAATACTTGCACACGGCCCACCAAAGCAACACATTCACAACCAGTGCATAAGGAGCTCAAACAACTCAGCAGCGAGGCCACCGAATAATCCACGTGCAAAGGGAAACAGTGTGAACGGACCTTCTCAATGAAGAAACACGAGCGGCCGAGCCCCCGGTGGACATGCCGGGCTCCGCTCGGCAGCAGGGGAGTGCAAATCCCAAAGGCAAAGGCACATCTTCCCACTCGGTGAGAGAGGTGATCGCCGAGAAGAGGAAGAGTCACAAATGCTGTGTGGAGTGCAGTCTGAGGAGGCCTCCCCATCCGCCGGCCCAGCCTGGGCAGCGCCCCAGCGGCCCGAGTCCCCGTGCGCAGGGGACATCAGCCCGGGACCCAGCCCTCTGTTGACACTTCGGTGGATAAGTCAAAGGAGATGTACAGGCGCGGGGGACATCTTACTCGGACCCAGGAAACAGTCCACCCTTCTGTCTGCAGCCACGAGGCAGAACCTAAGGGAAGCAAGCGGTGGAGATGAGCCTGCCCCTCCAGCCGCTTCCAGCCTGCGCACTTCACAGGCTCAAGCCAGGTACTGCTTCACGGACTCCCACCTTGCCCAACCCACAAGCCACTGTCGACTGGGACCAGAGGCCACGGAAGAGAGCCACGCCTGTCTTCCCGCGTCTTCCTTCTTCCCTTCCCTTCTCAGGGTGAGGCCAGCTGCCCGACACCTGAGAAGGCAGCTGCTATGAATCTGCAGGTGATGGGTCCTGGGGCAGAGCCTGCTCAACTCGCCAGGCTGGCCGACGTGGCATCACATGGCATCTATCCACCCACAGCTGTCACAGCACTCAGTGAGCACCGTCTTCTCTCTGCAAACCATGGCAGTGTGGTGAGACAACAACCTGTCCTCAAGGCACATCTCAGCCGACCTCAGCTTGACCCAGCTGAGGCCTCGCATACAACCAGCAGGGCTCAGAGCAGTCCGGGGCCTGGATCCTGGGGTGCTGGCTATCCCTGATGTCCTCACACTTGAGCCTTAGCCCTGGGCAGATGGGGTCGGTCTACACAGGCAGCACACAGACCACGGCAGAGACAAGTGAGCCCTGGGGAAAGCCACGCTGAAGGCTGCATCCTCGTAGAGGGGGAGATTCCCCTCAGCATCTCACTGCCAAGATCATCTCAGAGCACACAGCCATGGTCCCCAGATGTGACACCAGCTGGCAGAGGGGGTGCCCGCCCGCCCCAGGGGCCCTTCCTGCTTCCCTCACGCCATGTTCTAGGACAGGACATGAAGACACCATCTCAGATACCATTTGAAGCCATGAAAATAATGAAGGAGCCTGGACGTATAGCTAGGTGTCCTGGCATGTGGAGATGAACTACCTCGGGCAGGCCCAGTGTTGCAAACTCCCCAGAGTCTGGGGCCTCAGAAGAGCTGAGTTCAAGCCTGGGCAAGATTTCCTCTTCCTAGGCCTCAGTTTCTTCACTTACTAAAATAAAAAAAAAAAACAGGTAAAATTCCTCTGTGTACTAATTCTCAAGTTTATTGGTGAGTCACTGATGCTATCCACGACCCTATTGTACACAGCATCCACTGCTTTGTAAAGGCCAGGGCCTCCTCCAGTCGTATAAAACCATGCAGGCAGCAGGCGGCAACTATGTGTTTATCAGGATGGGGCCAAATGAGCTGGCTGCACCTCTTCTACCTCCCAGCTCCTCCACCCTCACCCCACCCGTGAGCCTGTGAAAGGCATGCATAATTAACCTGGCATTCAGCTGCCTCTCCTCGGTGAAGTACGGGGGCATTATCATGATATATTGTGAGATTCTGCTGATTTGAGATTGCAAAGTATGCAATTAGCTCATGTCACTCTGCATGGTTACCTGGGAGTAAGTGGCACCATTCATTACTGAGTACAATGAAAGACAAAAATGAGGAAGGAAAACAATCCCCAATTCCTGCGTTACCCAGTTCAGGGACAATAAGTAGCTAATTGCAAAATTTCATTTATTTCAGATAGCTTGATGAATTGAGAAAAGCACGAAAACAAGTCTATAAGTACAAGAGTTGAAAGTGTCCTCTAAGACCATCCCCAGTCCTTGAGGCCTCACTGGATGCAAGTGAGACACAAGAAGCTGCACTGCTCCTGAGGTGAGAGGTAACGTCCCAGAGCCAGGCGGGGGAGAAGGGACTCCGGGAGCCAGAGGAGAAAGATGCCTGGCATGCCCGCTCAGGCCCTGAGCTCAGCGCTGCTGCGCAGAGCTCCTTTTCCTCTCCTAGCTAACTGAAGCACGCACTGTTGTCTGCTCTCCACGCTGAGATCCCGGGCCCATGGGAGAGGAGTCACTGATGTGGGTTTGCACTGCTAGGTGATATCAGGGCTGGCTTGGACTCTCTGCACAGCTCCTTTCCTGACATATCCAAAACAAGGGGTGCTCTGTAAGCCAGGCCGTCCTCTCTGCTCTGGTCCCCACTCCATAGAAGAGGAAGGCCTGTCCTGCAGTCCATCTCATTCTACATCTCCCATCACTCATGCCAAACCCAGCTCCTGTGACAGGACAGAAGTCCGGCCCACTTGGGACCGACTCTGAGCCTCTGCCAGTGAGTGGGTTCTGGAGTGACTGCCTTCCCGTGGGCCTCCAGGCAACTCCTCACCCAGCTCTGCCCCAAGATGTAGCAGCTGCTGTGGATAACTGTGAGGCCCCTAGGTCATAAACACGCCAGGCAGTGCCATTATTCAACCCTGGGTGAGAAAGTTTGTCCACAAGTAGCCACAGGCCCAAGGAACTACAGAATCCGTACAAAAGCCAGGCAGGTGGGGGAAGCGCAGGCATTGACTTCAAACCCCCACTACCCTTTGCAGTTACTCAGATGTGGGCCACGCCCAGCTTCTACGCTGTCCCTTTGTTTTAAGGGTACCCCCAAAGGCTTGTGGGAAAAAGACAGAATTTCCACCTCAGGGATGGAGAGGCAGTGATGGATGGAGCTCCTGCCTACCCATCTCGGCTCCAGAGCTTAACAAATGGGTCTGCTGTGCCCGCGCTCTCACGGCTGAGGGCAGTGAGTTTCCCCAAACCAGAAAACACCAAGGTGGAGAGGCAGATGTCCGGTGAGGTTTTGGGCCCCCCCACAAGTGTAACCGCCCTGGAAAACTGCCCCAGAATTCCTTCAACAGCTAAAATATGGATTTTCCATGGGATCCTGCAAGTCTCTGTTTCTGGAAAACGTTTGGGACAGAAGACTTGTTCAACAGATAATTCTTTCCATTAGAATTTTCCAGGAGCAGACCCTGAAGTCACAGGTGTCCCTGAGGGAGCGACGGTAAGAGAGGCTGGGTCCCCGCTGGGGAGGAGGCCGGGAGGGGTCAGCCCTGACTCTGAAGGTAAGTTCCAGGAAAGGCCAGCCGGGAGCGAGCGCAGCTAACTTCCATCCCTGCACATGGCGATTTCTGTCCTCTTGCATTCTGGCCAGCAATTGAGAAGCCTCTGTGAACGCACAACTTGCACGGGAGTCTGAAGTCCACCCTGCAGCTGGGCGGAGAAGCAGCAGAGCCCGGGGGAAGTGGGGGGGGAGGCCGAGGGAGGCTGAGGCTGGACAGGCCTCAACTGGAGAATCCAGATCAGAAGAAGGGACACAGCCTCAGGTCATCAGCCACAGAGTTTGGGGCAAGCCAGCATTTTGCCTCCATGGACAATTAATTATGTCTGAGGGCCCATGAAAACAATTACCAAGAGAGCCAGCATGAATCCGCCCGGAAACAGCACTTGAGCCACAGGATGGGAATTTATCCAGTTGGGAACCAGCACAGACCTTGCTCTGGCTCTGGGTTCAGCCTGGGGAGTGGGGCTGCCAGCCTCTCCCCACAGAAGCGACAGTAGGAGCAGCAGATGGCGTCTGCAGGTGACTCATGGGCCTCTCGGGGGAAATGCACCTGCTCTGAATGGACGCCCGGCTGGGTGCGGGAGCCGTGGGGAGAGCTGGTAAGCTCTGCACATCGAGGACAAGCTGGTGGCTCCCCAGGGTCCCCAGAACCTGCCAGGGAGTATGTGAAGGGAGCAGTGACCCAGCTCTTCGCCGACTCCTCGCACTGGATGTGTTCGCGCCTAACTGGCAAAAGCGTGAAGAAGTGTTTCTAGGCCTGCAGTTTGCAAATGACCAGATAGGGCTTTATAGTCGTGGAAGACGCTTGCGGGAGCTGTGCGGGAGCCGTGGTGGCACGAGCGGGGTCCTCCAGTCTGACTGGCTGGCTGCTCTCCACAGTACGTGACTCTAAAGGGCGTAGGTGACCCAGCCTTGACCGGACGGAACCACCGGCGGCGTCCAGACGCCTGGCCTTGTCTGTCATGGCAGTTTCCTCACAGCCCCACCGCCCAGGTAATATGTAATTGTGATCCACTCTCTTATCTTCACAAGGAAACATCAGTTTCCCATCTGTAAAACAAGGATTTGATCTAAAAAAAAAAAACCCCTTCTGCCCCATCGTTGATCATTCATGAAGCTCCAGAAGGATGCAGACAAGAGAAGGTGCAGCCAGACCCACAGCTGTGGACACACACTGCTCTCATGCTCTGCCACGTGTGGGCGCCATGTCCCGTGCTGCATTCAAGGGGAAGCCCAGAACGTAAAGGTGTGGCCAGCCTCCCCCCTTCCCTGAGGTAGAGCAGGCCAGCCTCCCCCCTTCCCTGAGGTAGAGCAGGACAGCCTCCCCCCTTCCCTGAGGTAGAGCAGGACAGCCTCCCCCCTTCCCTGAGGTAGAGCAGGACAGCCTCCCCCCTTCCCTGAGGAGCTGGCCAGCCTCCCCCCTTCCCCGAGGTAGGACAGGCCAGACCTCCTTGACAGAGTTCAGGGAGACGGCCAGGGACAATTGTCCATAGCAGCTAATGGTGATTTGTTCAATTTCTCCCAGTAATAATCAGTTTGCAGTGCACTGCTCACTCCAGCAATGAATATTTAACAAGAAAATATGTCACAGGACAAGTCCCTACAGCAAAGGAATTAATATTAATGGGGTGAGAATGGAGCTTCCTTTGAACTCCTGGCAAGGGCTGGGAGGCTCTCAGAACTGCCCTCAGTGGGAGGCAGCGGCAGGCTGGGGGCCCAGCTGGCCACTCAGCAGAGGCCTGAGGGGAAGCAATTAAGAATTCAGTGCCCTCCTCCCTCTGATTTCTAATCTGGGGCGTAGGTCCTGCTGACCACTGGCATTCTCAAGCTGACCTGCAAAAAGGCTGACAGGCCAGGACTGGGAGAAGTGGGAAGAGCCTTGGGAGAGAGCAGAGACAGCGGGAGCACGACCACGATGAGACTGGGTTCAGATGTGGCCAAAGCATGCCCGAGCAGCAGGGGTCTGGGAAGCGGCCCTCCCACGCCCCAGTCCAGCAGACACGCGGCCACGCAGCTCCGGAAAGCCAGCTCTTCACGAGCAACCGGCGCACTCAGAAAGCACAAGTTGCTTTTCCTCGACCTCTGACTTCTCCACCCCATGCAAGAAGCAGCCCAGGGAAAGGAGGCCTCACACCCTCACTGCCACAGGGCATTTGAGCATGGCTGAAAAGATTCTTGGGATCAACACTAGATGAGAGCTCATCCACGTCTGCTTCCTTTTATCCACATCGGTCAAATGGGTGACATACATGGCTTCTCATACAGGCTCAAGACCGGCAAAAGTTGTTCTGTCCATGGCTCTTAACTTCTAGTGCAGGAGATAAAGAATTAAGTCAATTTGGAGATGTTTATATGTTAGAAATTTTCTGGAGACAAAAATAAATATGAAGAGCAGACACAAATGATGTGTGGTAAATTTTTTCATAAGCTATAGATTGAGCCCTCGTTAAGATGATAAAATTAAACAAAAGAGATAATGAAAAGGAGTGAGAAAGTGCGTGGAAGAGTAACTGGTAGAGAAGCAGGAGGGGAGGGGGAGGGGGAGGCGGAGGAGAATCAAGGAGGGGGAGTAGGAGGAGGGGGAGGAGGAGGAGAATCAAGGAGGGGGAGGGTGGGGAGGAGGAGAATCAAAGAGGGGGAGGAGAGGGAGGGGGAGGAGGAGGAGAATCAAGGAGGGGGAGGGTGGGAGGAGGAGAATTAAGGAAGGGGAGGGGGAGGGGGAGGAGGAGGAGAATCAAGGGGGGGAATAGGAGGAGGGGGAGGAGGAGGAGAATCAAGGAGGGGGAGGGGGAGGAGGGGGAGGAGGAGGAGAATCAAGGAGGGGGAATAGGAGGAGGAGGAGAATCAAGGAGGGGGAGGGGGAGGGGGGAGGAGGAGAATCAAGGAGAGGGAATAGGAGGAGGGGAGAAGGGAAAGGAGAGGGGAAGAAGGAAAGAGGGGGGAGTGGGGAGAATGGACCATCTCTGGTGGAGTGGAGGGGCTGAGGGGAAGGATGGGGTGGTATTGACGCCTATCAAGGCTCACATAAATGGACATGTTAAATTGCCATCATACGGTTGTACAAATATTCAACAATAACAATAAGTATACATTTTTAAAACAGAAAATAGCATTGCAAAGCTTCTGGTGGAGAATCCTGCCTGGGGCCTCGTGAACAGGAGAAAGGAAGAGCTCAGAGCTCAGACCTTTCTTTCCTGAAGGCGGAAGCGTCTAGGGCTGTCTTCTAGTCAGAGAAGGACCAGCGTCCGCTTCTGCTCTGTGGGAAGCCTTGGTTCTGTGTTAGACTTGGCTGTGGGGTCCGGGGTGGTGGGGGTAGCAGGGTGTCTGTGTGACCTCTGAGCAGGGCTGAGGCAGCGAGCCACCTCTGAACCACAACTGCTTTCCAGCTGCTGAGCACGGGTTGGGTGGCCGCTTAGTAGCACAAGAAGAGAGAAGGGCGCGAGAGGATGCGAGCAGAAAGGATGTATCTGTCGTCTGTCTGGGAAAGAATCAAGGCAGTTTAGAAAACCAGAAAGACCGGAGTCCAGTTCAGGCATATTATATGTTCAAGGGAGCGAGTAAGTGAATTTTCTGTGAACAAACAGATGTGCAGGAAGAACAGGGCAGATTTGTGCAGCAGGACCCACTGCATGAGACCCCAAATCTGCTTAAATGGGAAAGTAATGGAAATAGCCAAGGACTCAGCCTTTTCACGTCCACTGGATGATGGCGGGGCAGTGGATGAGAGTTGAGAAAGGGAGCAGCAGCTGAGGAGGTGGAAGGAAACGCGGGCACGGTGTCGGCCTGCAGGCCAAGCACAGAAAGGGCCGGGGGACAGGGAGGGAGGGACAGCGGGCAGATGAGTACAGGGCAGAAGCACGTGTATCCTCACTGTCATCAGCTCTTTGAAGGCGATAGTTATAAACTCTCCACCCCAAATGATCAAGGGTCTTACCCCAAGACCACCGGTATCGTGAGCTGATGTGTGTCTTAGCAGGGGACAGAACAGGCCTTGTCCCAAAGATACCCTGTGATGGCATCTTGAGTCACAGCGTGAGAACTTACTGCACAGCTGTGGATTGGCTGGAAAGATCTTGTCTGGGAGACCCATTGAGTCAGACTGGTTTCCTGAATAAAACGCTCCAGAGACTTCCCTCAGCCCTTGAGAAGGAAGCATGCAAGTCTAACTGTGAGTAGTTTAAAATTACAATGAACCTGGTGTCCTACAGCATCCGGACTCAGCCTCACCAGTTTCTCCTGGGGCTCGGCTTGCTGATGTGTCACCAGTTTCTCCTGGGGCTCGGCTTGCTGATGTGTCACCAGTGAGTTCACACAGGAGGTAGACATGATGGCTTTGGCAGCTACAGTTGAATCTCTCTCTGTCTGGCCTTGTTCACAGAGCTGCGGCAACACTGAGAGTGACAGACAGACAGACAGACAGACAGACAGACAGACAGACAGACAGATACAGTGAGCAGTGCTGTGGTGAGCTCCTCGACCAGCGAGGAAGAACGACCACCACTCGAGGATTCTTCTCAAATCATACTTTAATGGAGAGCCTTTTGGTTGAAGGGAGAGCAGGAAGCGAAAAAGGGGCTGGGCAGGGAAATGCAGCTGCTTATATACATTCAAGGAACAAGGGGCTCTCTACCATTGGCTACTCTGTTGCTAAGGCCGTTTTGAGACTCGGGATTGGTCACGCCCTATTTCGTCATGCGCAGACTGAAGAGCAACTTGATACTTAGTAACGAGTAAAGGCCTCGCACTCACATACCAAATAAGTTACAAGGAGCGAGGCAGGAAACAGGTGCCATCCGGCTCCCCACATCTCCCCCTTTCTTGTTTTGTTGCAGCAAGTCAACATACCTGTTGTGAAGAGAGTAGAGGTGCTGTCCTCCAAAGTAAAACTTGAGGTCCCATTCTAGAGGAGTGACCCAGGCGGCCAACCCTGGATCCCTCCCCTCCAGGCCCTCTATCCCCTTTGTGGAGATGGGCTAGGGGCGCAGACCCATATGCTGACGCACATGCTCTCCCTAACCTGTTAGGGTCAGGAGTGGTACTTTGTCCAACATTTCACAACTCTTGGCTGCCTGTACTCCTATTCCTCGTGCAATAGACTAAGGTCTCGAGGGTGCAAAGGCAGTACAGGACACCTTTTAGTTGGTTTTTAAAGCTGCAAGCCAAATTTTGGGGAGAGTGTCCTTGCTACAAGGCAGTGAGTGCATGAGCAATTAGTACTCTATCCCTTCTATTGCGAGATCTCATGCGACAGAGCAACCAGAGGCAAAAATACAGAGCCCACAACAGGCTGCAACAAACACTCCCAGCCCAGCCCACTCCTTTACAAACGACAGGGAATTTTTTTACCCAGTCCAAAACTTGTTCTGCTGTTATTGTGATCCTGGTCCTATCAACTAACATAATTTCTGATCTTAATTGAGTGGTTAGATTTTCAAACTAATCAGTCCATTGTCCTAGAAGCATTAGTCACGGGCATTGGTAATGGAAAGGTCTTCATCAGCGCCCACAAAATCCTCTCCTGGGCCATCACTGGATCTGCTAGTATTGCCACCAACATGAGAATAATCTTCATCGTCAGGGCCTTTCTCGGGTTCTCCTTCCACCTTTCGCGTCAATCGCAATGGGACCCAAAGCGGTGTTTCCTGCTCCTGTGGAAAAACACAAACAGCTCCCCTGGATCTCCTTACTACGGGATCCGGTCCGCACCAATTATTTGTAATAACATCCTTCCATTTAACCATCTCAGTTATAATTTTAGGGTTTTGGGCAGCATGTCTATCTGCTGCTGACTTATCATCACTATTTAAAATTAAAAATATGGAACGCTTCACGAATTTGCGTGTCATAGACTCCCTTATTTGTAAATGTTGAAACCTGCCCGGGTCCGGGTAAGACTGCCTTGGGGGCGGCTCCATTGTTCTTATGCCTTGGTCCTCCTTATCTCCCTCCTGCCCGGTATCTTGAAAGGGTGCGTCCACCCTCTGTTCTTTGACATAAAATCTCCCTTTTTTATTTTCTTTCCCTTTTCTCTTTGGCCTACCCTTTTCCTCCCCATTTGATTCTGCCTCGGAGAGACTATCCTGGTGCTTCCTCAATGTCCTACTGGCTCTCTTAATCTGTGAGCTGCCGCAACGCAGACAAATGCAATAAAAACACACCAGCAGCAC
This sequence comes from Megascapheus bottae, assembly GCF_031878675.1. Lineage (NCBI taxonomy): Eukaryota > Metazoa > Chordata > Mammalia > Rodentia > Geomyidae > Megascapheus > Megascapheus bottae. The sequence continues at coordinate 82,626,721 of NC_143515.1, read as the reverse complement.
ACACAAAGGAAGGACAACAGCAAGCACCCAGAATTGTACCCAAAGAAACAGCATGCCTGGGGATCTCAGCTGATCAGGCTGATTCTTACCGACGTCTCCTCTCCGTATGTTGAGTTCTGAATCCTCCTCGGCCTTTTCGCTTGTCGCCCTGTCTTCCCAAGGTCCCGGGTTTCGGCACCAGTTGTGGTGAGCTCCTCGACCAGCGAGGAAGAACGACCACCACTCGAGGATTCTTCTCAAATCATACTTTAATGGAGAGCCTTTTGGTTGAAGGGAGAGCAGGAAGCGAAAAAGGGGCTGGGCAGGGAAATGCAGCTGCTTATATACATTCAAGGAACAAGGGGCTCTCTACCATTGGCTACTCTGTTGCTAAGGCCGTTTTGAGACTCGGGATTGGTCACGCCCTATTTCGTCATGCGCAGACTGAAGAGCAACTTGATACTTAGTAACGAGTAAAGGCCTCGCACTCACATACCAAATAAGTTACAAGGAGCGAGGCAGGAAACAGGTGCCATCCGGCTCCCCACACAGTGCCTGGGCTTCTTGCAGTGTACTTTATTGGCATCCCATTCTAATGGTCACAGCAGGGCCACCCCGGGTCCCAGCAGCCAGGGGTGCGAGTGGAAGGAGCAGGAGCACCTGTGGTGGGGACGCTGCCAAGGCCAGGAGAGAGGCTGTGACGTGGAGACCACAAAGGGGTGTGTCTCAAGGAGCCCCACGCCTGCCTTGATCCACACCCTGCCTGCAGGCCTCCGTGCTAACTACACCTCCTTCCTCACTACCAAACGCCATCCCTCTGGTCTGACCCACTCTCACCCATCTTCAGGCCTCCGGTGGACTGAGGCATCTCCAGGAAGCCTCCACTCGTGTGTAACTCCAGGTTGGCCCCGGAGAAGACCCCTGCCTCTTCACCTGCCTGACGTGAGTCAGCAAGGGACCCCGGGCTCTGAGGTCATTCCTCATCTCCCGCACTGCCCTGGTGATGCCTCCCTCCGACAGTGAGAGGGTCCCCCAGCCTCTGAGCTCACCACCCCTCGGCGGTGGTCTCCCCTCCACCTTTCCCCATATAACCCTGTTCAGCAGGAGTCCTTCCTCTTTTTTCCCCTTCCCCTCTCCACTGTCTCCACCTTGTGTGGACTGGCAGTTTTCTTTCCTCCCCTCCCCTCCCCTCCTCCCCAGCAAACTCTTCTGCCTGAGCCATGTGACGGTTTCCTTTCGGCAAGCCTCACACTTGAGTCAAGGTACCCACTGACTCTCACCGCCTGAGTGAGTTCAGTTCGAACACATCCCTGCAAAATCACGTGTTTAATATCTGCGCCCCTTGGAAAACAGTGAGGGAAAGTCCAAACTGATCTGTGAATATTTACACCCTGATGAAGAATGGAATGACGTGATCTACAAAGGCCACCACTGAGCCTAAGCTGACAATAAGACTTGGTCTTATTTCTCTGTGTGGATTGCCCACTGATTCTTTCCATGTTACAGTGAAAAATCCTAGGAAGACACCAGCTCGTCGGGACTTCAGAGCCACTAGTTCCGGCAGTCGTTCAGCTAGTCATCTGTCAGTGGCCCCTGGCTCTGCCTCTAGCTCGTGAGCTGAGGTGATGGCCATGTCTAGATTACTCTGCAGGGACTAGGTGTGTGGTCAGACTCCACGTAGCCCTGCAGGTAGTGCTCAGCCGGTGTCCCTGAGAGCAGCAGACCAGGCTCACTTGACCTCGACCTGGCTCGTCCCTCTCTTCAAGGCAGAAGACCCGTCACCGTGATCCACACCCTGGTAACAGGGCACCCACATTCCTGCACGACCTGTGCCAGCTCCCAGACAAGATGTGGCTCGCCTGCCTGCCTGCCTGCCTCTCCGCCTGCCCGCCCGCCCGCCTGCCTCCCCGCCTGCTTGCCTGCCTGCCCGGCCCGCCCGCCTGCCTGCCTGCCCGCCCGCCCGCCTGCAACACCTCGTCTCCTTAGAGGGGAGAAGTGATTTGAGATGGGAGCTCTCCTCCACTGCTGACCACTGCACCCGACAGTCACCGTCCCCAAGGCTCTTGCCACACATTGGTTGGGGTTGTTGACTTCCTGGGGGATGAGCCGTGCCTCTAGACCTTGTTCCCTTGGTGGTCTTCGCTCTGCAAATCAGCCTGCTTAGAGAAAGGGAAACCTTGTGTGCATGCAGAGGGCTTGGCCCGTGACTCACCGTTACATGTCACCCCGTGTGTCACACCAAGTAGAGCCATTCCAAGGTCCTCTGGTGGGACAGTGATGGGCCTGCCTTGAGTACCCATCTCCTACCAAGGCTTTCCGGTCTCCACCTACAGGAACACTGCACACTGCTACCTGTGTGGTACGCGTCCTCGGTAAAGAGGGATGCAGTGCTATCTCTCGTTAGATGATGATTCAAACCATCTCCCGGCTGAGAGGTGCTCAGTCACGCTGGGTGTGTGTGTGCGCGTGCGTGTACGTGCGTGTGCGCACGTGCGTGTGTGTGCATGTGTGCGCGCGTGTGCGTGTGTGTGTGCGTGCGTGTGTGCGTGTGTGTGCGCGTGTGTGCACGCGTGTGTGTGTGTGCGCGTGCGTGTATGTGTGCGTTTGTGTGTGTGTGTGTGCGTGTGTGCGTGTGATCCCGCGTCTTCTGCCTGTGTGCACACACAGTAAATACTCATTCTATGGCTGGACGATTAACCAATTCATGATTCTGTGGACAACCAAAGCAGGAGACACGCATCAGCAGAAGCTGAGTTCAGTTGCACCTGTAAGGCGGACTGGATGATGGGCAGAACAGGAGACTGAAGGCCAGGCCACAGACACCGGCGTGAGCCCTGGGTGTAGACCAAACAGACAGCAATCCGGAGTCCCAACCTGCAAATCCACGGCATATAATAGCTGCTTGAGTTTTTCGCTTCTATGTTACAGAGCACTGGTGATTCAGCAATAGAAAACTGTAACAACCAGCTGATCCAACCTCAGTGACACTGCTTGGTGACTGTGTCAGCCCCCCAACCCCCAACTGGCAGAAGCCCAGCTTCTTTGGGGTTTCAGTCCAGCAGGCCTCGAGGTGACTGACTAGAAATGCCTCCAGGTTGGTGAGCACTGCCACATGCCGCTGACACTGCAAGGGCTGCCAAGGCCTCAGCCCTGGTGTGTGTGTGCATGTGTGTGTTTGTGCCTGTGTGTGCGTGCACGTGCCTGTGTGTGCGTGTGTATCTCATCCTCTCCATCACTGGCTGTGCCTGGCCAGGTGGCTTCCTAGCCAGGAAATCTGCGACTGCTGGTCATGATGGAGGAGGAGGGAACGGATCTAGGTCTGGCCGTATGGAAGGAGCTGTCTTCAGCTCTGAGCCCGGAAGCGCTCTCTGAAACACCAAGAGTGCTACGAAAAGGGTGTACCAAGAGAGAAGAGGCAGAACCCTGGGATGGGGTAGGAAAACCTGGGCCTCCCCAGGGCTCCAAGGCTGGGCGTAAAGACAGGACGGGGGCGACACGCGGGGAGGGGAAGCGGTCGTGGAGGCCCAGCTGCAGGAAGTCTGCAGGTGAGCTGGGGGCCACACGGCACCCTGGAGACCTCAGGACTCCGGATCCATCATCTGGGCCTTTTGGCAGCAAGCAGGTGGGAGCTGGCTGGCTCTGAGTCCCGTGGCTTGCGCTTAAGCTCTCGTTCTTGCTCATCTCTGAACCGGCTTCAGAGGTAAACACCACGCTGCCTCTGCCACGGTGAGCGTCAGCCGGTGTTTGGAAGACCCCGGGTAAAGGCTGGTCACGGTGGCTCAGCCAAGCAGAGGGAAGATGTCCAGAGCGGCTCGGCGCCGCTGCGGCCTGACCTCGGGCCCGGGCTGTGCTCGCAGGCAGGACAGGACGCAGGTCCTGAGGAATGCTTTACGCCATCGATTAACATGAAATCTGCCACTGGGGTGTGGCCTAGCACGCACGAAGACCCGGGTTCGATTCAGTGGTGGAGCTCCAGCCTCGAGGAAGTCCAGGGACAGCGCTCAGGCCTGAGCTCAAGCCCAGGACTGGAAAAAAACAAACAAAAAAAACAGCAAAAACCAAAACCATTAAACCTGCTTTAATTTGATGTTGTTAAATCAAATTAATTAGACCGCATTTAGATTTATAGAAGAATTGAGCCGAGCGTCTATGTATGTCCTCACCCTCTTCCCCGGCCTAAGGACCGCCCCTTCTCATTGGCTCCAGCCTTAGGACCGCCCCTTCTCATTGGCTCCAGCCTTAGGACCGCCCCTTCTCATTGGCTCCAGCCTTAGGACCGCCCCTTCTCATTGGCTCCAGCCTTAGGACCGCCCCTTCTCATGGGCTCCAGCCTAAGGACCGCCCCTTCTCATTGGCTCCAGCCTTAGGACCGCCCCTTCTCATGGGCTCCAGCCTAAGGACCGCCCCTTCTCATTGGCTCCAGCCTTAGGACCGCCCCTTCTCATTGGCTCCAGCCTTAGGACCGCCCCTTCTCATTGGCTCCAGCCTTAGGACCGCCCCTTCTCATGGGCTCCAGCCTAAGGACCGCCCCTTCTCATTGGCTCCAGCCTTAGGACCGCCCCTTCTCATTGGCTCCAGCCTTAGGACCGCCCCTTCTCATTGGCTCCAGCCTTAGGACCGCCCCTTCTCATGGGCTCCAGCCTAAGGACCGCCCCTTCTCATTGGCTCCAGCCTTAGGACCGCCCCTTCTCATGGGCTCCAGCCTAAGGACCGCCCCTTCTCATTGGCTCCAGCCTTAGGACCTCCCCTTCTCATGGGCTCCCTCCCCGGCCTTAGGACCGCCCTTCTCCCCAGCGGGGGCGAGGTGAACCTAGCTCCACCCAGGGTGACCTCCCCAGGCCCGGGGTACACTCACTGGAGCAGGACTTCGGGGGACCATCCACTGGCCACGGTCCCAGGCTGATCCCCTGAGGGAGAAAGGTGGAAGAATGGTCCTGCCTGAGGCAAGATGGACCCAGTGTCCACACACTGGGAGTTCCCAGAAGGATGGGGCGGGCAGAGGCCAGGCCGCGGGGCAGAGGCCAGGCCGGCGGGGCAGAGGCCAGGCCGCGGGGCAGAGGCCAGGCCGGCGGGCAGAGGCCAGGCCGCGGGGCAGAGGCCAGGCCGGCGGGCAGAGGCCAGGCCGGCGGGGCAGAGGCCAGGCCGCGGGGCAGAGGCCAGGCCGGCGGGGAGTTCATTTGAGCGCCTGAAAAAGCAATGATGAACTCCGCTGGCCCCAGCCCCCCCTCCCTCCCCGCCTCTGGGCCTTGCCTTGGGTCTCCCTCCACCACCACAGGACAACACGGGCCGGCCCGGAAGGCATCGGCTGGCCCTCAGCACTCCCCAGGGTCCAGGCTCCTGTCACTCGCCACGTGGAGGAGCGTAGGGACCGGGTGTGGGAGCAGAGGGAGGAGATGGAAGCAGGTGAGTGTGCCCGTGCTCCGAGGAGAGGCCCCCGAAAGTGGACTGCCGGGGCCAGACCGCCTCTGCAGACCGATGTGGAGGGGCTGTGGCCTGGGCTCCAGGCCTCGCCCAGAGGGTGCCCAGACCCCGAGAGCTCCTCAGCCCCAGGCTGGACACGGAGGGGCCACCCAGACACCCAGGCGCTTGTCCTCTGCTACCCAGGAAAACCAGTGCAGCCAGCAGGACAGAGCCCATGCAGGGCTGGCCAGCAGAGCACTGCAGTCAAGCTCGGATGCAGTGCAGGATTCGTCAGGAAGGTTGTGGAAACACTGTACATCTGCTCTACAACTTTCCAAACTGCCAGACTGAAGGGGCAACCCGACCCTCTTTTCTGTAAGGTAAGAGAAGTGGGGAGGAGAGAGCCCGGCGTCACCACCGCTCACTGTTCTGACAACGTGTCACACGGGCCACGCGTCTTCGAACGTATTTACCAGGAATTCCATGACAAATACACGGCTCAAAGGGTCGTGCCACTTGCATCTTGGAACTGATCTATGACGCTGCATTGATTACACATGTACCATTAATTATCAAATCATCTGCTCTGATAAAATTCTTAACATGTGCATCAAAATTGCAGCAGAACTCTGTCCACCAGCCTTGTGCTACAAAATACAGCAGTAAATCCACCATGTAGAGGATATAGATGTTGGACTGGATGACAAGGAGAAGATACAGCCAACGCTATACTTCATAAACTAAAACCCTGCTTGTGCTCATGAAGAAAACACAAATCTTTATGTGTTCCTCTCTGCATCCCCGCCACCCCCAGAAGATGACGACCTTCACTTGAAGAAGAGGAACCTCAATAAAACAAGAAATTAAAAAAGAAACGGAAGCTGAGAATCGGAGAGAGGAGGTGGCCTGCCCCCGGCCCTCGTGCTCTCGGCGTATGGTATGGTGATGCAGAAGGCAAAATAGGCGCTCAGGAGGCTGCCTGGCTGCAGGCCCCAGCCCTGCCTGCCTGGGCTCAAGGGTCACTGAACATGGAAACCCTCCCTAAGCAAACAGAGGGCCTGTGGGGGTGGCCACGCCTGTGAAGGCTTCCACCTCAGACTCAGGCCTCGCCACCACAGCAGGGCTGGAGAAAAGCCGGAGGGACGAGGGATGGTGGCACCACTGAAGAGGAGCGGGCAGAGTTCAGCCTGGCAGGGGGTCCATGTGGTGGCAAGGTCACATGGCCGCAGGGGACCTAAGAGGGTTTCTGTAGCAGAAAGCCAACCGTGGCCAATTAAGCCTCGGTGATGCTTCCACAATCCTGTGAGGCGCGCTCTGCGGGCCTCTCAAGAGTCAGCAAACAGACCTGACATGTGATCCTGCTGTGACAGTGGGAGTGCACGCCAGGCAGGCAGGCTGGGCCCCAGAGTTCCATCCTGGTGTACCCGGAGCCTCAGATGACGCCATCTATCCCAGGAGACACAGCTCCCGTCGAGGGCACAGCCAGAACCTGAGCCCTTCCAGGGAAGGGCACACACACACACACACACACACACACACACTCACACACACACCTCCCGGAGACTGAGAGGGGGCTGGGAAAGCTGGGCCTGCAGTTGCCTTGAGAAGCATCCTTCTGAAGGTGGCGGCCAGAGCCCACCCTCAGTGACCCTCCGTCCCTCCCTCCCTCCCCCCACCTCAGAGTACTCCCCCCCCCGCCTCAGAGAGCCCACCCTCAGTGACCCTCCCTCCCTCCCTCCCTCCCCCACCTCAGTGCACTCCCCCCCCCCGCCTCAGAGAGCCCACCTTCAGTGACCTCCTCGCCCCAGCAGAGTGCAGCCCCCAGGGAAGAAGATGCATGGGTCCATTTCTCACCTGGCACAGGCCATCCATCACCCCACCTCCCTGCTTACAGGGAGTATCCGGCTTCCAGGCTCACACTATCCTCTGGCAGATGTAGGCGCATGTGAACCCCCTCTCCCCACCCAGCCTCCTGGCACCTCCCTCGGGGAAACCGGCTCCCAGGCCTCAGCTCGTCCCTGGTCCATCTCAGGGATGAGGCTTTGCTCCTATGAAGTGGGTTTGAGTCTCCCTGCTGGTCAGAACCGGCCTGGCTGGCACCGGGGGGCACTCGAGCCTTCTTGGAACCCCTACACCCTCCAGAATCTTCCATCTGATGCCCATATTGATCCAGTGGCTCCTGTCTTGATCACTGTCCTCAGAAGGCCATTCTGTGTCCTGGGTGGGACAATGTCATCCCCAGATCTGCCTCAGTCCATTCAGGTTCCATCCCTGACACATTCCCTCCTAGTCTCTCCCTCCCCTGCCTGCAGGCTCCAGCCGCCCTCTCCTCTCCCCGCCTCCGTGCATTGCCCTGGCTCTCTGGGTAGCTGCCACCAGGTCACCTGCCCTCTTACTCCACATCCTTGTCACTTGACAGCTCCCAGCCTCTCCGTCTTCCCCACTCTGCCCACCACCCCCTCTCCTGGGGTCCCTTGCTGCTTTACAGAGGGGCCTCCCGCCTCCGACCCACACACCACCTCTACACCTTGGGGAAGGAAGCAGGAGACCTGTCCAGTCAGGGCCCAGGCACAGCGAGGGGAGGCCGGAGCCTGGTGAGAAGCCCCGGGCCCGTGGCAGGAGAGTGCGAGGCCAGCTTGTGGACACAGCCCACTCCTCGGCTTCACGTCCAGCCCGGCCCCAGACAGAGCCACTTCTCCCCTCAGCTGGGAAGATGAATCCTGGCTTCCAGAAACATCCTATGCTGGGATTGCAGTGCTCTAATTAAGGGCCCTCTTTAATCAGAGCTCAAACTGGCAGACCTGGGGACGGGGGCTGCGAGGGAGAGGGGCGCGGCGCTTGCTGGCACGGGAGTGCTCCTGGCACCATCGCAGCAGACGCCCCAGCCCAGGGCGCTGAAGGAGAGCAGGGATGTGGTCAGAGCAACACCTAAGGCTGGACCCTGACCTGGAGAGAGGAACCGCCCTGGAGGAGCCCGAGGGGAGCTGGGGACGTGCCGTGTCCTGCTTTCTTCCCAGGGAAACCTCTCAGCACGTCTCCCACGAGGGGCTGAAACCCCAGCTCCTTGACTAAGCTCAGAGAGTGGGGGCCCCCAAGGCCCACTGGTCCTGTCCTGGGTGTGGGGACAGGCGCAGTCCAGCTGAGGGATGCTGCCCAGGCAGCCGGTTCCTTCTGGACGTCTCAGCCCCAGCTGCTCCTCCAAGAACTCAGCCATTCTGAGCTCGCCTACCTTGCGCCCTCCCTCTGCCAGGCGCCCCATACTGCTCCATCTTCTTTTCAGGTATTTGACACTAAGTGTCTGAGGAAGACTGGAAATGATCCTGAGGCAAGTAGATTTAAGGACACCTCAGAGTTTATGTTCTTAAAGGTCATCTTTGAAAGCTTGCTATTAGCTCTGGTTCCAGTGCAGCTTGGCTTCTGTCCCCGGTGCAGGTCCTGTTGACCTCTGGTGAGACAGAGGAAGGGGTGGCCCCCGCCCCAGAAGTTATCCTTGAATGGTGCCAAAATATGTGGGATTCAGTATGAATCCGTGCTCATACGATGCAGACCTTTCTAAAATACAGGCTGTGGAAATGGCTCGTCATCCCCAGACAGCGCAGATTCTGGTCTCTTGTAGCGCTGTCCAGCCTGAGAGCTATCTGCCAGTGACAAGAGGGTGCCACATGCCCTTGGCTCTTCACAGAACTGCTTTAACTGTGGAACCTTGGTGGGGTGGGGGAGGGGGTGTGAGGGGGATACAGCCTGCTACTCTGTCAGCTGGAGGCAGCTGGGCGTTCCGTCCACAGGGAGACGGGAGGGAGGTTGCATTCTCTTTGAATCACATCCCCTGGCTGTCTGCTGTTCCACAGACTCTCTCCAGTCCCTGGAGAGTGGAAGTGAAGCACTCTCTGAGCACCAGCAGCAGTAAAGAGAAGGCGACGCCACGGCAGTGAAGAGAGGACGACGACGCGGCCGTGCCGTGCACACAAGCGACGCCTGTCTTCTCTTCTCCCAGAGTCCCATGGAAACCTGCCTGGCCACTGGTGGGAAAACAGGCAGATGGGGGTCCCATCAAAGCCAGTCACTCCCGAGCAGGCTCTTCCTTGCTAAGCCGCAGGCTGAGCCAGACAGTTTTCCCTGGGCGGAAAGAGCAGCTAGAAATCACAGCAACAAAGGAGAAACAGCCAGCAAGACCGACACTGCTGTCTCCAAGACGCCTGAGCCCAGCACTCCAAACACTCACCAGCCCGCTCCCCACTTGGGAGTGGGGGCTCCAGAGAGGCCCGGGCGGGCAGTACAGTCACAAGCCCTGCAGTCACCACCATCACCCCGGATGCTCACCGGGCCTCGCCTCCAGCCCATGCTCTTTCCAGTCCAGGGTAATTGGCTAATGACTAGCTCACATCACATAAAAAAAATGCTATAAGCAGTTGATCCTTAGGTAAAATGCTAAGCTTCGAGGTTATTGTTTCTTGATGGTTCAAAATAGATATCTTGCTTTTCATCCCCACATGCTTAATCCCTTAACAGTAAGGATCAAGTCTTTTCTGAGCTTTCCTTGCCACCTCCAGCCAAACCCATAATGAACCAGGCTCTCAGTTAGCTCTTGGATCAAGTCTGGAGCCATTGGCTCATATCTGTAACCCTAGCTAACTGGGAAGCTGAGATTGAGACGACCTCAGAAGGCTGAGGTTCAAGGACGGCCCAGGTATGGCTTGAGAGTCTCAAGGTGTATGGGCCTATTACCGGCTCCGTGGAAGACGTAACTTGAGAGCCTATCCCCACCAACACCGGGTGGTGTGGGCCTCTTATCCCAGCTCTGTGGACGGCAGAGACTGGAAGGCTCACAGCTCTGGGCAGTCTGGGTAGAAAAGTTTTAGGATTGCGCCTCAGCAGAAAGAAGCCAAGTGTGGTGGAACATGCCCGTGACCTCCAGAACAACAGGAAGCAGGACAGCCGAGGACGCAGTCTGGACATCTCCTCCAGCAAGAGGTGAGGTCCTCCCTCGAAATAACCAGTGTGGGCAGGGCCGGAGTGTGGCCTACTGGTAGAGTGTTCAACTAGCATGCATGAAGACCAGGGTTCGATTCCTCGGTACCACATACACAAAAAAAAGCCAGAAGCGGTGCTGTGGCTCAGGTGGTGAAGCCCTAGCCTTGAGAAAGTCCAAGGACAGTGCCCAGGCCCTGAGCTCAAACTCCAGGGCTGGCAAAACAGCATAGGCATCTAGATTGTAAGTCATGTCAAACTGACTTCAAGAGATTTTGGAGTCAGAATTTCTTGGTACATGGGTAAGCGAGGCTCACTGTTCCCAGAGCCCTAACCAGGTACAAACAGACACAGTACAGAGGAGAGGAAACAATGGCACACAATGGTAAATGATCCGTTGAGCATTAAGTATTATGGGTTGGATTGTGTTCATCACTTTTAGGGGAAAGGAAGAGCAGAAGTCCTAGTCCCCAGCAACTCAGGACGTGAGCTTGGTTTGAAGTATAGCCTCTGCAGAGATAGCTGTGGGAGGTCACAGGGCCCCTTCAGTAGAACTAGTCTGTGTATGGGGGTGGCCATGAGAAGACAGAGTCACCCAGACAACACCAGCAGAAACGGAGGGAGAACCTGAGCAAAGCATTCACAGATCAGAAACACCAGGCCCTTCTGGCTCTTACCAGAAACTATGAAAGGGGCCAGGATAGCTTTTCCATCAGAGGCCTCGGAAAGACTCTAGACTACCGGCACTTCATTTTGGACTTCTTGCCTTGACTACTGGGAAAACATAAAGTCTGGTTGTCTTAAAGCATGGGTATTTACTGGTTACCAGTGCAAAAGGGGATGGAGGTCTGGACCAGCATGGAATGCCTGTCTAAAAAGCATGAGACCCTGAGCTCCAAGCCCACTGCCAAAAAGAAGAAGCAAAAGCCAGGTGCTTCCTTAGAAAAGCTAAATCAGAGTTCAACAAAATGGACACCACAGTGGGTCCTTGCAAGAGGCAGGGTCTGTTCAAGGGGAAAGGGGTAGACAAATGAAGGAGCGAAGGGGGAGAGGCAGTCAAGAATCCCTTTAACTTCCTTGATCCTCAGAGCTCAGCCTCCTGAGTAGCTAGGATTACAGGCTACAGGCGTGAGCAGCTGGTGTCTAGCTTTATTGCGGGGGGGGGGTAGGTCATGGGGCTTGAAAACAGGAAGTAGGGCTGTGGCTCAAGGGGTAGGGCGGCAGCCTTGAGCTGAAGAGCTGAGGACCAGCCATCTATTCCTGTGACCCATATTCTTATGGCACATGCTTGGCCTTTGCTGCCTAGAACACTCCTTACAAGTTCCTGAGCTGTGGGAGTGTCTTTCGTAATGCACAAGGCGTCTCTGTCCAGCACTCCTGTGTTTACGGCACTGTGGAGATTGGGTAGAATGTGTGGAGAGGAATCATGCTCATGACCAAGGCTTGAAACTTGCCCTGCCCTTCCCCCCTCCTCTGGAGACAGAAGACCAACCACGCCCGGGGCTGTGGTGAAGCGGCCACCCAGCCAGGGCCGCCTCACGTGACAACCTGGAACCGCGAAGCTCGGGATCTCCGGGGTGGTCACAGGCAGGGAGCCGTGGTAAAGCGCCCTGGGCTCCTGCAGACCTCGCCCACTGCTGCTGATTCCCCAACCTTGGGGATACACAAGAAACAGAACACAGATGCTTTCCTGGCGTTTGTGAGTTCTTCTAGGACACTGCTATAAGATTGCCAGGTTTAATCCCCCGGCCTCTCACCTACACAAGAGGCGCCCTCTTCAGCTGCCCACAGTCCATCAGCGGGTCCTGACACACGCTCTCTGTTGGAGTCGTGTGCGGGGCTTCTCCTTTATCCTTCAGGTCCTTCCCCTGAAGGGAAGAAGCGTGAATCCAGTCTAGGACTCTTGCCTTTGGCTGCAGAATGTTCCACAGCTTTCCCACAGGCAGAATTCAGGCAAAACCCTACAAGGGTCGTGGTGAATAGGCCTAAATAGTCATTCAGTGTCCAATGCAACAAGAATTTCCTTCTCCTTGTCGAAGCATAGATACAACACAGGAAACCTGCCTTGAATGCCCCCAATGCTCAGTACAGAGTAATTTCCCAGGACAAGATTTGGCCCCTATGCTGGGAGCAGATCAGCTCCACAAACCCCACGCTGCCGTGGGGGAGTGGGAGAAGAAAGGACTGGGAGAGGAATTCTTCTCCCAGCATGGCTGTGATCTCTGCTAATGTTCTTCAGTGTTCTCACAACAACAAATCGGGCACCTCAAATAGAGAGGTAGCCTATACTGCTCTCCCCGCTCATCCAGGAAGAGCTCACTCAGCCTCTCTGCATTTGTGCTCCGTCTCTATGCCAACCTTCATCAAGCCATGCATCCTTTCTCTTGTTAACTGCAGGTTTGCCTGCATGACTATAGCTCCTTGAGGGCAGAAATCATGTTTTGTTTATGTAAACAACAATAAATGTTACCTGCTTTCACCCTAAGTGAAGTTTACCACTCTCACTGAAACCTTCCCACCATCCTCATCATGCAGATGAGGAATCTGAGAAACAAAGGATAGGTAATTCCCTTCAAGCATGAGCCAGGACATGCATAGAGTTGGACGCCAGACAGAATCCTGATGTCAGGAAGCAGTATCCAAGTACCGAGGAATCAACTATGGCCAAACCCCCATAAAGCTAACCTCTGAGAAGAGAGCTGGTTCACGTCATACACCTACTTTGCCATGCTGACGCTATATTACATCACGTTCTCAAGTGGGACTTGTGGCAGAATCACAAGAACCTCTGAGGTAGCTACTTGTAGGGGTCGAGTTTCCTGGAGCCACCTAAAGGCAAAGTAGTAGTTGCCCAGAAGACGGCTCAGAGGCTGAACAGAGCAGAAAAGGCATGGAGTCTGTCATACAGACAGAGAAAATCTGCTTTTTCAGGAAAAAAAATGAAAAGAAAGGAAAGTAAGACAAGAACAACTGCCTGCACTTACACACTGCAAAGAAGTCATCATAAACAAGTAATTTCAGAAAGCTTTGGTGAGTGACCACTGCGTAAGGGAGAGCAGGGGTGAGAAGGAAAGAGCACCTTAGAAACTGCTCATTTGTTGAGTTTAGTCTCATATACAAGCAAAAACTGTCATCTAGAGAGGAAAAATGTACGAGGACCAGCCATGAGTCACGACACATGGCTCTCACAACGCAGTTATGAGAAAGTCGTGACGCAAGAGGTCATGGCCCAATGAAGGCAGAAGTCAGGACGGAAGTGGCACGAGAAATCGTGACAGAGGCTACGTGGGGAGCCTTCACGCAGAGGTATGGCGAAGTTGTGATGGAAGTCCTGAAGAAGCCATGGCAGAAGTCACAATGGAAGCGATAAAGAGGCCATGTGGAAGTCACGTGGAGAGCCTTGATGCACAGAGGCTTGGCGGAAGGAGTGGAGGAAGTCAGCAGAAGTTGCCATGGGCGTGACATCATCAGGAGTCCGGGTAAGAGTTATGGCGGGCAGATCGTGGTGGAGGTGGTGATCCTGGCCTTTGTGCCGCAGCCCCACCTGCTTCAGCTGGCCACCCTCTTTAGCCTTAAGCCCTGGCCCCCTCCACCAGACCTTTACGGGTTATAGCTCCATCTCACTAATACCACGGCTTTGTGCATTCTTGCCTTTATGCTGAAGTTTCCTCTTCCAGAGCTACTTGGCCTCCTTCCCTTCACCCCTGTGCTGCACCTGCAGGTCTAAGCACAAGCAGACCCTCACCCTGTGTGCTTCTGTCACAGGATGGTGGAATTCTCCAGAACTAGGAACAAGCCCCACCCCTCATCACAGCGACTGCACATCTGGATGGGGTAAAACGCACATGTGAACAGGCAAACACAGTCGGACCTACCGACTTCCTGGGCTTGGGAGACAGGTCGGGACATTGTGCCTCGGACTGTGTCTTTACACAGTCTTCTTCTTCTTGTTCCCAAAATAGGCTCACACAGTATCCCAGGGCAACCCGGGTCTAGAGGTGTCCGGGACAAATGGACAGTGCTCTGTTTCCAGGAACACATATCTGGTGCTGTGCAAACAGGCCCTGGTTGGGGTATCAAGCTTTATGCCAGGAAATGCTGCAGGCACAAAAGAATATAGTAAAGACAAGAGTGCGAAGACTGGAGTCCAGACCAAAGACGATCTTTAAAGCTTTCTCAGGCGAGACATATAAAAGGAAACTAACTAATCTGAGGAAGTGGTTTTCTGGTGGCTACTGAGTGTGCACAAACGCCATCTGGCTGAGTGCTCACGAAGGAGGCACCACAAGCGGAAGCACGAGGACACAGCTGAGGCACTCCAGGAGCGTGGAGCCCTCCCACGAGCCGCGGTCATTGGGTAGACCAACCGGCCATCACCGAGGGCAGAGCCTAGTCTCCCACTCCATGGGCCTTGGCATTGTGTCACGTGGCATTTCATAGGGACAGCACAGCCCTGATAGTCGATGTGCAGGGCCCCCACACGCCCAAACACAGACGTCAGAGGCGAGCAGACCCTGACTGAACCAAATCAGGAAATCACACCTCGAGTCCCATGCACACGAAGACACACATGGCACCGGACACGGGTGACACTGTGAGGTGCTACCCTTCCAGCCTGCCCTGCCTTCTCACAGAGAGCATCAGGGTCAGAGGTCACCGACCCACATGCAGCCCTTGTGACAGTCACGTCCAGGGGAGATGGGGTTGCAGCATTGAGACCCTGGTCCCATGATGGAAACCGTGGAGACAACACACACAAAGATGGAGGGTGAGTCCAGCCCACCGCTGTGGTGTGGTGGGGCTGTGTGACGTCCTTGCCCGCCCGCTGGGCTCCGTGCAGCCTCTGTGCCCATTGACTTCCGCGGCAGGCAGCGCCAGTGGTTTTCCTGGCAGGACAACTCCCCACCTACCCCGCCTGCCTCACATACTCTCGGGGTCCCCCCCTCTGCCTCGTGGCTCCACTGCCGTGTCCAGGCTGAGGGGGCTCCCTGAGACTGCTTGTGAGTCCTGAGGGGCCAAGGCGCTGCTCAGATCAGCCAGGAACCCTGACTCGGAAAGCCTGAACTCTTCAAGCAGGCGCCTCACTGCCTGACAGGTCCAGCCAGACATCCCCGTGCAGGCCAGTCCGTGTTTCCACCGTGTTTCCACACCACCTCCATCCTGTCCCTGAAATCAGTCCCTCTCATCCTGTTCTTGTCACCCAGCCGAAGCCTGGAGCCCCCAGGCTCCATCTGCTCTGTGCCTCTGCCCTGGCCAGCAATCTCAGTCAGCTGAGTTTACTTCCTCTGGGTCTTCTCTCCCTCCCCCACTCAGCGATCTTCTGCCCAGTTCAAAACCCTGCAGTCACACCCAGGCCTCTCAGGAGCCACCTCACTGCCTCCCCACTACCCACTGTCCCTCCACACGGTTCACAGAAGCCAATCTTCCTCCATGGAGCCTCGCCTTAGACCCCGCTTCCTGATGGAGGACCCAGCCCCCCCGTAATGCAGGCGCAGAGTCCCTCCCTCACACCCCACACCCAGACCGGCAACACTCAAGCTCCCTCCTCCTGAACCTCTCTCTGCCCCATCGTCACTCCTGTGGGGATTTGAGTCCCCTAGCGTCCCTAGGGCGCCGGCCTGGCCCCTGGGAGACATGTGTGGGCAGGCGCTGCATCATCCTCACACACCCGTGCTCCTGAGCTTCTTAACCATGTGTGAGCACATTGCAAGCATCCTGCAGAGGCTGGCTGACCTCAGTCAGGAAAGAACAGGAACTGAAAGATGGGCAAGAGCGAGAGGTCCCAGCCACACCCAGAAGCCTGCCCCTTCCCCAGCCAGGCAGTTCCCCCAGCAGCTGCTCTGCGGAGCCTGGCCCTCTCCTGCCCTGGGCTGAAGCCACGCAGGTCCTCGTGGCTGCTGTCTACGTGACTCTTCCTCTGCCAACTTATGCCCACGGGGGACCAGACCTGCTTTCTTATCTCAGCCTCTTCCTGTGGTGCTGCTGTCTGTCTGGAGCAAGCGTTTGCACATCTGCGCTTGTGGATCAGAGACCTGGCAGTGGCTTCGCTGAATTGCCGCCTTCTCCTGACCCTCAGGAGGCGGAGCGAGAGGTCAGGGCACCCTCTGCTCCACTGGATTTGGGTGTCACCCTCCATCCATTAGCAGGATTTACATACACACCACCCCCTTCCGAGTGACCTGGAGAGGGCACTGGCTTCTCCCCACCAACAGCCTCAGGATCTCAGCAGCCCCTTCAACCCCCCTCCTCCCACCAGCCACGTGTGCATCCCCTCAGGTGTCCAGCTCATAGCCCAAGAGTGACAACCACCCTGACAGAGTCCTGGCCGCGTCTCTGCCCCATACCCCACCCGTGATTATATAATTAACATCCATACACGGTTCATTCACTGACACGCAACATGCCATGACACCAGCCATGACCACTTCTGCTCCAGTCTTTGCAGGGCGCATTAGCTTTGGCTGTTCATAGAATCTGCATGATTTCCAGCTATGGCCCGTTCTGTTGAAAAAAAAATTAAAATCTGTAACAATTACACAGCTCACTTGTTTAATAGAAAATAGATTTGTCATACTTCTCTTGCTAAATATGGCTTCTGTTCAAAAGAATGCTTTGAAGGTCCCTGCGTGTCCCTTCAAATGGGACTTGTGAGCCTGTCCCCACCTGGGGAGGGTACGACCTTCACCCCCACCGTCAGCCTCTAAGCGACAATTCTCCTTACAGGGATTTCATGTTCAAAGCCACCTGCTTGGGTATTTTGGGTCTATGCAGACAGAAGTTGTGAGTAGGTGAGGCCCCGTCTCAGCCCGGCCCTGGGGGCTTTCCGGTGGAGGAGTAGAGACTGGGCAGCTCAGCCAGCCCTGGCCCTTTGAGAACCAGGGCAGGTCACAGAGTCCAGTCTCAGGGCACAAGGAGAGAGGCAGCGGGGCCGGGGTGGCAGCAGGGCAGGGAGGACGCTGCCCTAGCAGAAAGGAGGGCGGGTGGGCCTTCCAGCACAAAGAAATACCTCGGGCACGCATTTGCCGTCTGCTCACGTATTTCCTGCCCCACAGCCCATGACCTGCTCTGAGGGGAGACGGCGTGCTCCTGAGTCATGGGGAGGCCCTTCCAGGCACACCCTGTACCAGACCAGAGAGCCAAGGCCAGGGACTGTGAAGCCAAACACAGGAGCCTGGGCAAGGCCACAGCCAACCAGCAGCGAGAGCACAGGGTGAGGGGCGGGGAGGCAAGCGAGCCCCAAGGCTCGGAGGGGAAGACCACACTTCCACCCCAAGAGCACTCAGGGCACGGGCACTGAGTCGGAGGAACTTCAGTGTGCACAGAGGGGAGGAGAGCTGCTGGAAGACCCCGGAGCTGAGAGACTTAGGCGCACTGGCCCTGCTGCCACTGAGAGCCCAGGAGGAGCGGAGTCGGCACAGGACAGCCTCAGGGCCCTTGCTCCTGATCTCTCCCTCAGCCGTGCTGGGTCACCGTGGACCAGGCCCGTCACCATGGCCCTCCTTGCCTCAGGCCTGCTGGGAGACCTCTAGGTCCCCAGGGCACCTGCTAAGGGACCCAACATGAAGGCTGCACGCGCTACATCAGAAACTAGACAGAAACTAGACAGAAGAATGAGCACAAATGAATCGAGTGGATCGTGCCATGCCCTCTCGCAAAGCTGCGGGTGTCTTCCTGGACAGAGGCAGGGGAGCCCAGAGGCCACCCCGACTGCAGACTCCAAGTCCCCAGTCTCCTCAGGACCGTGAGCTGGGACCTGACCTCCATGTCTGTTCGTGGCCTATGGAGAAAACGTGAGGTAAGTGGCACGTTTGCAGCGCGTAGCTGAGTAAACACACACACATGAACTCAGCCACCCTCTTTCCCCACTGATCACCATCCAAACCACCACACCACAGCAAACACAGCGGGACTCCCTCTGTAAGGCCCCTGGCCCACTGCGGGCCTGGCCTGGCAGTCCCATGTTCTGACTTCCTACCCCCAGACCCTGCTCTTTCTACTCTGAACTTTTAGTTACCTTGACCCCCTCTCTGGGTTTAGCCTCCTCCCCCCACTAAAATTATCTTCTCCTCCAGGACTGCTTGGCAGGTCTGACCCTCCCCACATCACAAATCGCGTTTTGCCGCTGTAGTTTAATCCTTTTTCTCTGATCTTCCATGCCTTCTAGCCCAGGGCCACGGACACCACAGCTCCTTTGGGTGGGAAAGGAGGGAAGAAAGAACACACTGACCAGGCTGGCCTAGCTGTAGGCGCTGACTGGCTGGGGAGGGGATGTTCTCCTCGAGTCCGACAAGGCGCTTTCTTCATTGTGTAGGAAGAAACACAGCTAAATGCTTTAGTGAGGGTCGGGCAGTCAGTGGGGCCTGAAGTACCAACACAACTGCACTTCTACAGCTCTCCTCGAGATGGTTATACTCAATAATTCAGTGTGGAGACTCCAAAGTTCCCCAGGAACCAGGATGAACTCATTTAATTCTATTTGCATTTCTCAGAAACTCACAGACAGTGCCCACAACGCACCAGGCCAGCCAGGTCGCAGGGAGCAGACGACGTCATCAAGGCCACCATGGTTGTGAGAAGCCGACGCCGGCCTTGAGCTTCTCTCCAGACAGACAGGAGCCGCCCGTCAGATCCCTACTTCAGGGATTCTTCCTAAACGCTCCCGAATGAAGCTAGGGACATTCCGGGGCACGTGCAAACCATCAGGGAGCTTTCTGCAACCCCTCAACAACAGGGAGGCAGTGGAAGACAAAGCTGCTGGCGGCTCAGCGGGGCGGCTGCTCTGACCGGCAACTTGGGGGCCCACTGCCTCCAGGCTGATGTCTGAGAGGAAGGAACCCCGGGGAGCCCTGCACCTGCACCAGCGCACACAGCCGGCCGAGCGCCGGTGTGCTGACGCCTGTGCCTTTGGGAGGCTTCCCCAAGGTGCAGAGGGACAGGACAGATGGTAGACACAACCCCGAGTATGTATCCGCTCACACATGGCGTTGTGTCAGGACCCGTGCCACCCCACTTCTGGAAACACAAGCGTGAACACAGGCGGCACCTTCTCGGGACAGCAGGGTAAGAGTGGAGGAGCCAGCAGCAGTCATTCGGCTCAGAGCCTCAGGTGAGGAGCTGTGAGGGCCATAGAGGGTGGCTGAGAGCAGAGCTGGTGCTCCCTGGAGCTGTGATTCACAGAACATGACCCCTGGTCCCCCGGGGGACACCCAGAAGGGTCCAGGAGCAAGGGGAGACTGTGTGTCTCTGGAGGTGGAGTTAAGAGCTTGATGTCAAGCTCTCCTGGGCCCAGTGTGGAGAAGGGTTGTAAGCAAATGCGCTGAAAGAGAAGAAAGGTCCTTCCTGCCCCTGCAAGGCTTGAGTCAGAGAACAAAGGCTCATGGCCAGAGGGCTTCTCTGGAGATACAGGAAGCTCAGGATTTGGAATGGTGGGGGGATTTGAACTTGAGATCAACAACAGTATAGGCCCTGTGCAGTGGTGTGTCTGTTCTGTTTCTTGTTGGGCCGCTCGACAGACCAGGGTGGTCTACACTGTAGCTGGAGGGACCCATGCAGAGACGATGTCTTGGGTCAGTGAGCTGCTTACGACAGCCAGACCCCGTGACTCAACAGTCATGTGCAGAGTAAGGGAGAAACACCAACCGTGGCGCAGAACTGAAGTCTGATCAGTGAGTGCCAGTCACCCAGTCATCAAAAAACAACTCCCATGACCTGTGATGCAAAGGTGACGTGTTTTGTCCTTAAGGGGATAAAAGCCCATCGTGAAGCCCGGAAGCAAAGTCAGGTTCCAGCAGGACTAAAAGTGAGGGGCTGGGACACAGTGGGGCAGAACAGATGTATTTTTAAATAGCACCAGGAGAACAGGCTATATGGAAAACCTCAGCATGTGGTTCCCATTTCAAATCCAACATTAAGTTCCAATAAATTAAGTACAAAAAGGTAAAACAAAACCCTAGAAATGCCAGCAGTTTGCACGTGTATACTAGGCATCTGAAAGCTCAAGAGAGAAGTAAACACGCAGGGTTCTGGGATAACAGTTTAGGTTCAGGCGTCGGATGGATGCCAGCCCAGGCGCTCACCCTCTTTTTACCTTGGTTTTCTTGCTTCTGAAGGAAGGGGTGGGGGAGCCTGCTGTGAATGCTAAATCCAGCCCTGCATCCACGCGGCAGTGCACGGTGGTCAGCCTGGCACGTGATGAGGGCCCACGTTATTTCGTCCATTTTCACAACTG
This sequence comes from Megascapheus bottae, assembly GCF_031878675.1. Lineage (NCBI taxonomy): Eukaryota > Metazoa > Chordata > Mammalia > Rodentia > Geomyidae > Megascapheus > Megascapheus bottae. The sequence continues at coordinate 82,606,146 of NC_143515.1, read as the reverse complement.
AAATTTTATGTCTTTTATGAAGATTCCAACAGTAGCGAGGACCTGCTTTTCTTTTCCTTGACAATCCTCAGACCTGAGAGACGTCAACCGGGCTCTGCTCGGGGTGCCCCCTTCCGGCCGCAGAGCACCAAGGACCAGGTGAGACACGCAGGCCCCGCGGGCAGGGGGAGGGCAGGCAGGGGGAGGGCGAGGGCAGGCTGGGGCCCGGGTTGATATGGGCACATGGGCACGTGGCCTGGTGACTCTCACCAGCACAGAGGAGTGACGGATAGGCGATGGAAGCTTTGTCTCCATGACAACCCAGCAAGGAGGAAGATGTGTGGATGAGGAGGCGGGGCTTGCGCTGGCTCACACAGTCAGACTGCACCGCAGAGTGGAGGTTTGAGGAAGGAAAGCCCCGCTGGTGCTCAGCAGAGCTCTCTGACTTGGCACATTGGCTTCTCTCTCTGAGACTGACCTGTGGGCCGACCTCAAGTAGCTCCTCTCAGATGCCGGCATCCGAGCTGACTTGAGTGGAGGAGGGGGAGGTGGGCTGAGGCAGTGCTGGGGAAGCTGACAAGCCCAGGAACAGCGAGGCCTGGGGAAGGTTTCGGCCTCAGGAGGATTCTATAAGGAAAGTGCCCTTGGATCAGGTCAACGTCAAAGCCCTGAGGCCTCATTGGCCCACAGGGAGCAGCGTGGCCTTGGTGACCTGTGAGTCCTGGCCAGTCATTCAGGGAGAGGAAGGGGGGGTGAGGGGTCAAAGGTGGGTACCTGGGCTGGAAGATAATGCTGGGACCGAGTGCCACAGGCCCATGCAGGGCACAGGGGATTTGACTCCTCTCCCGTGCGGCCAGCAGTGGGGCTGGATGGCAAATGCACACACTTGCCAGTGGGTGGGTGAGGGACACACAGCGGGATTCGGTTAGGGATGGCCTGCCAGCCTCTCTGCCACTGTCCTGGCATAAGCAGCAGCTCGTGACCTTAGAGGAAAGGCGATGGTCTGGGCCTGGTGGCCTGGTGACCTGCAGACTGACCGCAGGGCCGGTCGGCCCAGTCGAGAGTCCTCAGGACAAGGTGGGGAGGGGTCCTGGAAGACCTGGGCTGGTGACCAGAACTCCTGTGCAGGAGTTCCCAAGAGCAGCCTCTACCTCCCGGCCAGGGACAGCGCCAGGCCTTGCTGGCAACCTGGCTCTGACGTGCTGGCCTGCGACCTCCTCCACAGGCCTGCCTCGCTTAGTGCTGTGACCCTGTAGCCCCAGTCTGTCTGAACATGACAGATGGCCTGTTTTTTGTCAACTGCTCCATGAACCAGTTTCCTGCCTCATTATTATGTTTTTAGATCAGAAATATATAAATGATGGAGGGTGCAAGTCTTAGGAAACCTCGCCATAAATGGTAGCCTGAGTGTTCTGCGGGCGCCCTGAGCATGTGGGAATTCTCAGGCAGTGGAAGGAGCAGAACTCTCAGCAGGGCTGGCTCAGTCCAAAGCCAGCAGCCCTGAGCCAGAACAGGAGGAGTCCCACCGCTGGCTGAAACTCAGGACAGACACCCGTTTCCCTGGTCCTGGTGACACCGCCTGAGGAGCTGGATGGGACTCGAGGCACTGAGCCTGGCCACCCCCTGCCTGGTCTGAAGAAAATGGCTCAGAGACGCCTGGAGGCTCAACTCGGAGCCTGATGGATGCGTCACAGGCGCGTGGTGAGGGTGCCTCCAGGAAGCGATGATCTCTCCCAGAGCAAGGGCTGGTGCCAAGCAGCCAGACCAGGCTCCCGGGACTGCCCTTCCCTGTCCTGGGAGCCCCGAGCCCCGGCGGGGTGCTACGCCCGTGTGCCCCCTGTCACCGCCAGACAAGGACTGCCACCGCGCAGGGAGATGAGTGGAGCTGTGTGGACGTTCCCATGAGCTCTCTGACTCGGGGGCCAGGGAGACGGTGACATATCCTCACAGGGCGCTGCCTCAGCAAGGAGACGGGCATGTTACGACACGGTGGCAGTGACAGAAAGTGACAGGCAGCTTCGCATGAAGGACCCAGGGCAGCCTGAGGACGGCATGATGGCGCCTTGCTCTCCGCCAGGAGAGGACGCATGTGTGGCACCTGTGCTCTCAGAGAGGCCATGACGAGCTTCCACGAGAGGCACCGCTGGCAGGAGCCTCCCCTCCCCAGACATGGGGCCCAGAGGCCCTTGCTTCACCCAGCAGAGCCGCCTTCTCACCCCAGCCTCTCCCCAGTCTCGCCCTGGCAGAGCTCAGCGCCTTGCCCTGGCTCCTTGAGCTCTTCTCCCTGCCTTCCCTCTCTCTTCTCAGTTGGGCCAAACCGGACAGAGACATTGCTCCTAAAAGCAGCCCCCAGGCCTTCCTCCCCGCGGCGCCGGGAGCCTCTGACGCCGGCGGCCAGGCCGTACCTGCCGCATGCCGCCCCTGTGCCCGGGGTACTGACCAGAGGCCGCGACTGCCCTCCCGCCTGGCCCTACTGAGCTGGGCACTTGTCCAGCCCCACCACGGCTGAGACCCCGCCGCTCCTCACAAGGCTGTGTGATGGAGCCGGTTTCGGTTGGATCGGTTCTGTGCTGCTGAGGAAGGAGCCCAGCCCTGGGCCTACTGTTCAAGCCCTCGACCGCTGAGCTGCACCTCGGGCCATAGGCACAGCTTCAAAACGTCTTAGCCACCTTGTCGAATGGTTCAGGCCTTCTGAAGGTGGCTGGCTTTTCTGTGTCGCTGTCTTTTCATCTCAGAAGGGGGTTTGGACTCAGCATCTGTCTCGTGTTTGAAATGCAGAGTGGGAGTTGAGCCCCATCTCTGTGCTGGCTCTGGTCCTCGTCAGGGATCCCTCGGGTCACCGGTCTCTACACTGACTGAGCCAGCCGCCGAGGCACCCGCTGTTGTTCTGGCTCCTGGACAGGAAAAGCACGCCTCGCCAGACTCTGGGATTCCTTCAAGGCCACACAGCTGGCAAGAGGGAAATGCTGGGTGTGGTTCCGGACGCAGTCTGGATCTTGTAGGGCCCTGCTGGCTCTGTGTCCATGGGCCTGGCCTCCGGCCTGATGTCCGAGTCAGAAAGCTGCCATCCTAACTGCTCAGGAGGCAGGAGGAAGACAGGGGCTCGGGTTAAGAGATCACCGCTTACCTAAGAGCAGAGCACGGTGGCGCTTTGCCCACCATGCCAGCTGAGCGGGGAGATTCAACAGGAGGCTCGAGGTTCCAGCTGGCCCAAACGCAAAGCAAAACCACCCCCAAATAACCACGGCAAAAACGGCGGGGGTGCTTCCATGCTGGAGCGCTGGCTAGCAAGTCCTGAGTGTAAGCAGCAGCGCTGCCCCCTCACAGAGAGGGGTCCATTCAGTCTGCCCACGGGGTGATGGCAGCCACGCCCAGTGGAGACCCACCGCCCCGCAGGTGGAGGGGGTGAGGAAGGTGAGCCTCTGGCTCCTGCTACCGACCAGGGGACATTCCCTGCACCCAGAACGCTCTGTGGGATAAGGAGGGGTGTCGGGTGGGTAGTGGCCCCAGACCCACTGGGTGGACGGTGATTCTCTGTCCCATGGTGGGATTTCAGAGGCTCCTGAGGGGTCCACACTGGCAGTGAAGGAAGTTGTGTCAGGGAAAACCACTAAAGAGAGACAGAATTCTTTTTTTGCCAGTCCTGGGGCTTGAAGTCAAGGCCTGAGCACTGTCCTTGGGCTTCCTCAAGGCTAGAGCTCTGCCACTTGAGCCACCACAGCACCACTTCTGGCTTTTTTTTCTATGTATGCAGTACTGAGGAATCAGAAAAGAAGCTGGAGATGGAGCTGTGTGTAAATGATAGAGCATGAGCTCCGAGTGTAGAAAGCGCGGGGACAGCGCGCAGGCACTGAGTTCAAGCCCTAGGACAGGCACAGCTGTATCAATACAGAAGTGCAGGGACAGAGCAGTGTCACTTTATAAACACTACCTGTGCCTCTGCTCTGAGCTGCAGGGCACAGTCTAAAGAACTCCTCCTTGGCTCTGACCTGACTCCCACCCTAGCCCCCTTGGATGCCGAGACCATGGCAGCTCAGTGTAGCCCTCGACGCAGTCAGAAGAAGAGGGGGCCCTGGGGGAAAGCAGGCCCCCCAGGCCCCCACCAGCCCCTCCCTGGCACGGGGGTGTCACAAATGCATGGCAGCGCTGGCCCGGGCGTGACTCACAGAGCCACGTGTCCCCGGGAGGCGCCAGCCCAAGTCTGAGCCTGGAGAGAGTGCCAGGAGCAGGAAGGGACGAGGTGTGGCACCCCATGGTAGGACTTGGCCGAGTGGCCCAGCCACACAGTGGCCATGGCCAGCCCGTTCCCACGGCTTTGTGTGGGGAGCACGTGGGCAGCAGACCCCCGACTTCCGCGCGCGCAGGGCTCCTCTGGGGTCCCCCGAAGCTCCCCTGGTGAGTGCACACAGGAGCTGCGGGGCACCGGCCTAGCACCATCCTGCTTCAGAAATGACTGGCAGGTCCCACCACACGCCACCGCCTCCTCTGTCCTCGGCCGCCGGAGACGCTGCCTCCCCGCCACCCAGCAGCCGGTTTGAGGTGAAAACACTCCCATATTTTAGAGGAAATGACATTCGTGTGGACTCTGGACATCGGAACCGAATCCCTTGTAAACAGGCGGCTGGCGTGCCTGGGGAAGAGGGAGCCCTCGTCTGCGGTAATTAATCGAGGGTAACTCATGCTCGCTGTGGACGCGGCGCTCGGGCTCCACGGGGGCCGTGTCCCCAGCCCAGGCTCACTTGACAAGGGCACAGTCCCATCGCGCGCTGACAGTGACAAATGGAAGCCGGGGTGGCACACTGTCAGGAGCCCCCACGGAGGACAAATGGGGCTCTTCCCCACACGGGTGGGTGGTGATTCATTCCTAGGAGTGCACCCCGACCCTGGGGAGCGGAGCGGAGCGGAGGGGAGCAGAGCGGAGCGGAGAGGAGCAGAGAGGCCGATCAGAGCGGGACCTGGGCGCCCCCCGCCTCTGCTGGGAAGCGTCTGGCCACTCCGGGCAGCTCTGCCGAGCTTCAGATGAAGGAATCGAATTTACTAAGTGCCAGAGCAGCAGGCGTGGAAGGAACTGCATCCAGAAGCTGGAGAGAGGGCGTGGCTCTGCCATCCACTGGCACAAGAATGGGACAGGAGGCTGAGGGCCCTCCCAGGAAGAGCCTCGGCGGTGTCCCCGAGGGGCTGGGGCCACAGGCGACAGCTGCAGAAAGGACCCGAGCCACAAAGCAGGTGTCACTGCAGAGACACTGTGACCCTACATGTGGGACGCTCACAAACCTCCCACCCCTGCTCCCCCTCAGCACACACTTCTGCCAGCTACCTCCTCTCCTTCCTCTCCACACCTGTCCCCCAGTCATTTCCACACGGTCCCCAGCTCCTGGCAGGAACTGAACATGCACTCGGCTGTCATTGTCATGGCTGAAGGCTGAAGCAGAGCCAAGGCTAAGATCCTGGAGGGAGAAGGATTTTCCAGCACACAGACTCCGGGTGTGACCTCCGGCTCAGCCCTTTCTCTGCCCATCTCGGCACCCTGTACGCCAGCCTGCAGGGCTCAGGAAGACAATCCCCTCCCCTGTACAGAAAGCCCCTCCTTCACTGACAGCGAGCGGGGCCAATGCGCCCCCACACACCGACAATAGTTTATCCAAACACGCATGCAACAGACTCAGGATCCCACCAACATCGCTCATCAGAATTCAGCAAAGCCACTCAGCACAAACCCACCCCGAGTTATACCTGTGTGAGTTTTTGAGAGAGAGAAGCAGGTGGCGTTAGAAGACATCGACAGTGAAAAGGCCTGCAATGAGCGGTGGTGAGCAGGGCCTGGTCTGCACGTCTCTAGGCTGTCTGACTGTGTCTCTGGAAATCCCCGACGCATAGCTGCCTGGTGGCTCCCCTGGGGAGCATAAGGAGACTGGCTGAGTCCTGCTGGCTGGCTCACCTCGGGAAGTTCGTCTGTGAAGACATCTGGCCCTGGGGCCTCCCCGCCTTTCCCCGTGCTGTGCGTGCCTTCGTCCTCTTCATTCCACAGTCACAGGGGCTCCGCTGAGCTCCTTTCCCACCTTCATCGCAGGGCAGCGGGTGATGAAGCCCACGTGATACTCAGTGGCCATAGGACAGACACCCAAGGACCACAGCCAGCCTCGGGCAGAAAGGCCAGGGTCCCAGCTGCAGCCTCAAAGCTGCTTCCAAAGGCAGAGGAGGAGCGTCCTGGCGGCCAGTGTGGCCAGGAAGCGCCCAAAGGTGGGCGACGCCTGCCTCGACTCCCCACAGCTGGAGAAGGCACTGGCCACGCGGAAACACAGCTGTGGGCGGTGGCACGCCAGCTCATGGGCGCCAGGACAGGAGGCACGGAGAGGCGCCCGCGTGTTCCGAGCCCGCCGGTGGGTGTGTATCCAGGCTGAAGCAGTGTGCGCTCCCGTAACAGAGTGGGGTAGGGAGGGGGGCAGCACATGGACGGGGCACAAGGCCCTAGCCTGTGTTTTCAGCTGTGTCTGCCACATTTCTCTTCCTGCTCCAACATGCCACAGAGCCACTGAGGAGAGCTGGCACCTCACACGACTCTGTGTCTGGACTCGAGCTGTGAACATCTCCCGAAAAGTGAGAGAACGCAGCAGCAAGAACAGCAAGGAACGGATTTGTTCCCCAGCTTATTAAAAATGACAAAGCCCCTTAACAATTGCCCGTGTCCTCAGGGCCAACCCCCAGCTGGGGTTACCAGGTACCTGCCCTGCGGAAGGCAGAAGGCACAGCGTGGACGGACGGGGAGGTGTGGACCCCCGTGGGAGGTGAGATTTCAGACTTCCTTTCCACTCTGAAGGCCTGGGGGAAGAACAGGCCAGGGCTGGCCTAGGGATGTGGAGCTCTGCTACCCCGGGCAGTGAGTGCTGCACCACTCAGCCGAAGCCAGCACTGATGCCAAGCGCTTGCCAAGGGCCCTGACCAGAGCAGTGGGGAAAAGGGAAGAGGAGCTGGTGCTCTTTTGCTATCCTAAGTGTGTGTGTGTGTGTGTGTGTGTGTGTGTGTGTGTGTGTGTGTGTGTACGCGCACTAACCAGCTAGTGGGAAGCTCACACAGCTACACTTATGACCAGGTTTTCTCAGAGGACTGTGAAGGAGTTACAGAAGCTTTGCTTACCCGGAATTACATGCACCCCAAGCTTTCAACAGGTCCAGCCAGATCACGGCTGTACTGGCAATGGGTGGTGGTCTCCACTGGCAATGGAGGAGTCCAGCCACTGACCACAAACAACAGCTACCATGGGCCACAAAAGCAGTGGAACCACAGAAGAATTTGCAGAGTCCTGACCAAATGTGTCACATCCTCAGCGCATAAACATGCCTGCAGCTTGTGGGGAAGAATCTACGGTTGTGTCCCTAGCCTCTCAGCCAGGGCAGCGTAAGGAGCGCTGGGGGCTGAGTGGAGCCGCCATGGGGCCGGGCTCACATGACGCTCTGAAGCCAGGGCCCTGTATTCCTAACACATAACCTGAAGAGCAAGGACCCCAGACCCCAGAGAGCCCTTCGCCCATCTCAAGGAAGACCAAAGACTCCAAGACCTAAACAGTCCTAATTAGTACGTTTAATTATCACATTAACACTTACCAGTTGGATGTTTTTAGTTTTATCATCTTTCATGTCATTATTCCAATTAATCGTGTTGGGAGGCACAAGCCTGGCTTCAAAGAGGAGTGAAGCAGTGGTGGTGTTTGAAGTGAGGTGTCACTTGTTCCGGCACCTTCTCAGATCTCAACACCTGGGACTGGGGCTATTGTGCGACCTTCTAGCAAACCACACAGATCTATTCATGTACCCGCCAACAGACAGACAACGCACGTCTTTGTCTTCCCAGCTGACGTATGAGAAGTCCTAAGACTGGATTTTCCCGGCATCTCTTTGAGCAGCCTGTTGGCATTGGGGAGCCAGGGGCCACGTGTGCAGTGTGGCAGCCACAGGTGCAACGGGCGGGGGTGCCGTGTCACAGATACCCTGATGCCTCCCCTTCTCCATCTTTCCGGGACTCGTTAGGGATGGAATTCAGGGCCTCCTGCGTTGGGAAGGCCTGTCTGGACCAGGGGAGTGCTCCAGGCCAGTCCTCCCTCTGTGCTTCCCCACGCCACCGGGAGGGAGGACACACATGGGGCCCTCACACTTCTCCGCGCAGGCCAGCCTCCACCTGTGATCCCTCATCTCAGCAAGTAGCTGGGGTACCCGGCTTGAGGCACCATAGCCAGCGGGCCTGAAGCCCCATCAGTCCCCGGCACTGACTTGGCTGTGGTACCTGACAAGAGAAAGGAGGGGTGGAGGGAGGCTGAGGTTGAGAGCCCAGGTGAGGTGACTCCAGCTCTGGTGTTCCAAACCACGTCACAGGACAGAGTCTTCCTAGCTGCGTTTGGGCCGCAGAGGCACAGTACCCCACGTGGGGGAGACAAAGAAGATCCCACGTCTACAGGAGGAATTCCTGGTCCAAACACCCCAACAAATGCCTCAAAGACAGTTGTGACTCCAACCTCTTCCTCTCAGTCAGGCACCAGAGACTCATCCACATAATCCTAGCTACTCAGGAGGCAGAGCTCTCCCACTGGAGCCATAGCGCCACTTCTGGGAAGAGACATAGACTTTCCTGCGTAGGCTGGCTTTGAACTGTGTTCCTCAGATCTCTGCCTCTTGCGTGCACTTCACTTGTTATTGCTATCTCTTGGTGGGGTTTATTTGAATGAATGATGCATTGTATTAATTGTGGAGCTCCTTTTCATCCCCACAATTGATCAAGTTCATTTATAGATTGCTATACGCCTGAAAACGCTCCAGGTAAATAAAATGAGAGAAAGGAAAAAGAAAAAAAAATCAAGAAGCCAGGGATAGTGATACTAAATTGTCAGAATTTAATCTTTTTGTCATAAAAACATAATATTTTTGTATGGCTCAATCCAAATCTTTATATGTGTTACCATGATCTCTAAGGCCATATTTCATACCAATAGATATGTAGGCAAATTGGAAAAAAAGGGAGGGGAGGGGAGGAGAGGAAAGTTTAGATGGATTTAGGGAGGGAGGACTCTTTTGAGGCCTTGCAGGTCTCTGGGAGTCTGGGCCCTCTCTGAGATGTAGCAAAGGATGGCATGTGATGGGAAACCTTATATGTATTCTGTGGAAAGCATGAAAGCTATACCTACAAAGGAAAGGCGCAGGAAACAAGACATTAAGACCTTGTCTAAGATCAAGTAAATTAACTATGGTGTGATAGAAGAAGACACAATCTTATTTGGCCATGCTGCTGTCTTAGGTACTGTCGGATTGTTGTTCTTCCATCAAGCCCCTGGGAGTGTAATGCTGGGCACAGTTTTGGCCCTGTTGGTCAGCCAGCCTGAGGTCAGGCCTCACAGGCCAGGCAGGTGTCGCTGTCCAGGTGAGGGCCACGGGGAGAAGCCCTGAGTTCTGGGAGCAGTCAGAGACCCTGCCTGCCGGTCCACCGTGAGAGGCAGAAGCCCTCTGGAACCAAGTCACAGGGGCAAATGAATGTTTTCCTGCCACGGAGAAAAGCTTGATGAGGACTCAAGCGCCCCCGTGAGCCAGGGTCCCCGGTGCTCTGACTTGACGAGGACTCAAGCGCCCCCGTGAGCCAGGGTCCCCGGTGCTCTGACTTGACGAGGACTCAAGCGCCCCCGTGAGCCAGGGTCCCTGGTGTTCTGTCTTTGCAGGATGCCATGGAGACTCCCTCTCAGTGAATCTGGACTTCCGCCATGCATGAAGTGGACAGTGGGCAATGGAGGCTCCGGGATTGACTCCGTCCCCTGGGGAATTCCACACACACCGCAGCCCCTGTGCCACTCAGCATAGCAAGGAGGTGACAGCCCACTCCGGTGGGAGCTGGGAAGACGACTGTGTCAGACCTGCAGCAAGCCCAGGCCCTGTGCCCGCTCACCCACCCCAGCCCTCCTGAGCCAGGACGTTTCTAGGGGGTCTGGCCTCCTGGGAGGGGGTGGCTTCTCCTCTCGGGGTGCCATCAGCTCTGGAGGAGCATCTGCCCTGGAGATGCTGGTGTCTCGGGGAAAACACTGGCTGAGTTGGTGCTCCTGCAGGGGTGGCATGAGCTCTGAAGATCTGAATGACAGAAAATCTGAAGATGACACTAAATATGGAAGTGACACCAGTTCTGGGGGTGGCGTGAGCTCGGGGGGTGACAGCTCTTCTGCGGTGACACCAGCTCTTTGGGTGACATCAGCTCCAAGGATGGCATGGGCCATGAGACAAAGACAGCAAAACATCTGTGTGATTCCAGAGGAAGAAAAGTCAAGGCGAGGACGCTGTAGGCAAAGCTGGAAAGTGGGAGGGGGCCGGGCACTTGGGGGCCAGAGAGAAGCCCTGAGCCCAGGGCCTGGCGACAGACAGGGCCAGGAGCAGCCGGAGGCCTCAGCTGGGCCGCCCACCCCTGTCTGGGCCCCAGCGGGAGCCTTGGGCAGAGAAGGGACATGATCGCATTCGTGCCAGAGGCACAGCCACAGCCACCTGGACTGGAGCTGAGGCAGGGGCCAGGAGGCTGGTGTTCCCGCGCTGGCGAGTGAGGGACCTCGGGGGACCAGGTGGGATGCCCTGTCCTACGGGAGGACCCGAGAGGTCAGGGTGCCATTTTCCAGGAAGAGTGCAGTGCTGGCACTTGTGTTGGATGCAGCTGCAGACCTGTTACCTACCCAGGCATGTCCTGGCCTGTGAGTCCAGAGCTCACAGCCTGTTCACCGTCTGAATCCTGTCTCCCCGGAGATAAAATTATAAGCTCTACTGTGGGGGAAGAAGCTGGAGTAGCAGATGGAAAAGCGACACAACAGTATGGGCACATAACAGGTGCCTAATGAAAGCTCTGATGACCTTGGGCTTGAGTGTAACTGGCACCTGGGGTGGGAGACAGGCACAGGGCTTGGCACCAGGCCGAGGCCAGCCACAGCTCCCTGGGCCCCCGGAGTCTAGACACACAGGCAGGCCTGTTAGCAGTGTCACGTCTCAGGCATGCCTGGACGGGCTGCACGCCAGGCCGAGCTGGCTCCTGCCTCTCCTAGAGACCCAGGCTCCACCGAGGGGTTGGGTGACGCTCTTACTTCATTAAGCCTCCAGGGACCCAGGGTCACAGGCTGGAAGGTCAAAATACAAAGTCTTATGGTATAGAGAGAAAACACAGACAAAAAGGCAAGAAGGGGCCGGACCCCTGAGCCGGTGCAGGAGTGGCTGGCACGAGGCTGCACTCCGGATTCAGGGCCCAACAGGCCTACCGGGGGCCAGGAGAGAAGCAGAGGCTGGCAGAAAAGATGACAAGGCCTAGAGCAGCCAGCGGAGAACCCGGCAGCTGCACAGGTAGGGCAGCAGGAGGAGGAACCTGCCCGTGTGTCCCGGGGCGGGATGGGGACATTATCTCAGCTCCTCCAAGAGGAGCCTGCCCCAGGAGGCCATGAGCACCACAGCTGCCTCCCGATCGAATTTCACCCTCTCCCAGAACAGCCCCACGGGGCCACCTGGGCGGGCACAGGCCCCCAGGCCACCTGCCTCTTCTCCTCCTGCAGGAGGCCCTGCCTCAGAGGCCATTTTCTCTCCATGGGTGCAGACTTGCAGCAATGGTTCTTACCCAAGAATAGCACATCTAATTCCTAAGACAAAACACCAACACACGCCAGCAGCAGCGTGCCGTCAATGCCTCTGCAGACGCCACCCCTCCGCATACTTCTTTAAACTGCCAGGCATTTTGCTAGCTGCTGGGCACTGGACAAACCACTTTTAAGGAAGTACAGCAGTGGTGGGTGCCTAGGTTTGCTCTTCAAGATGAGGCGGAGGTCCCTCAGCCCCCCGGGGCCCGCAGCGGGCAGAGCCTGTGGCTGTGGCAGCCCAGGTGCTTCTCCTCACATCCGTGCTCCCGGGAGTGCTCCCGAAGTCTTTCTCAGGCCCATTTGGTGCTCCGGAAGCTGTGTCATTGCAGCGTGCAGAGCACCCCTCTCCTGGATCTGGTATGAAGGACACAGCCGAAACCAAAGGACGAGGAAAAGTCGTGAGGAAGAAAATGCAGAATTCCTGCCCGCCAGGCCCTCCCCAGGCCTGGCTGCGTGTCCGGGGCAGTGGTCATCCTACCCTCACATGTCCCAGACGCCTTCCCAGGCCTGCCCAGGGAAGTTCTTCTCCTTCCAGACCCTCAAGGCCAGGAGTCGGGACCCCTGCCCCTCTGACTGCAAGTGAAAGGACACGTCCACTCGGGGGCCACCCAGACTGCCTGACTGCAAGCGGCTGTATGGACGTGGTGAGCCACACACGGCTCCCACCCCCTACACAGGGAATAAGAGAAACCATGAGGAGAGATGGACAGGCAGACACAGAGGTGAGAGACGAGGGGAGGGGAGGGGAGGGCAGGGGGAGAGGGGAGGGGGAAGGGGAGGGCAGAGGGGAGGGGGAGGGGAGGAAAGAGGGGAGAGGAAGAGGAGAGGAGAGGAGGGGAGGGGAGGGGAGGGGAGGGGAGGGGAGAGGAGGGGGGGACAGGATTGGAGAGGAGCGGAGGGGACAGGAGGGGAGGGGACAGGAGGGGAAAGGAGAGGAAGGGAGAGGAGGGGAGGGGACGGAAGCAGAGGGGAGAGGAGAGGAGGGGACGGGAGGGGAGGGGAGGGGAGAGGAGAGGAGGGGACGGGAGGGGAGGGGAGAGGAGAGGAGGGGAGAGGAGGGGAGGGGAGGGGATGGGAGAGGAGGGGAGGGGAGAAGAGGGGAGGGGAGGGGAGGGGACGCGAGAGGAGGGGAGAGGAGGGGAGGAGAGAGGAGAGGAGGGGAGGGGAGGGGAGAGGAGAGGAGAGGAGGGAAGGGGAGAGGAGGAGGGGAGGAGAGGGGAGGGAAGGGGAGGGGACAGGAGGGGAGGGGAGGGGAGAGGAGGGGAGGGAAGAGGACAGGAGAGGTTACTGTCCAGGCATGTCTGTACCAGGCAAGGTGGGTACATGGCCGCCTGTGCCCAGGTGGTGGCATTTGCTCTCTCTGGAGATCCAGGTATGCTTAGGTCATCCCAAGCCAAATGGCTGAAGACTTTCCACAGCCACGGGGTTAATGGTGCACTGGAAGGCAGTACAAGAAGAGTGCAGAGCAGGCCCTAGCACCTATGGCTGCATCTAGGGTCCCGTCTTCATGTTCTAGGGGCTCAGGGCCTCCTCTCAGCTCTGCACTGGGCTTGGTCCCAACTCTATGTCATGTACAGGGCTCAGGTCCCATCTCTATGGCATGTACAGGGCTCAGGTCCCATCTCCGTATCGTGTACAGGGATCAGGTCCCATCTCCGTGTCATGTACAGGGCTCAGGTCCCATCTCTGTGTGAACAGGGCTCAGGTCCCATCTCTGTGTCGTGTACAGGGCTCAGGTCCCATCTCTGTGTGCACAGGGCTCAGGTCCCATCTCTGCGTCGTGTACAGGGCTCAGGTCCCATCTCTGTGTCGTGTACAGGGCTCAGGTTCCATCTCTGTGTCGTGTACAGGGATCAGGTCCATCTCTGTGTGCTCAGGGCTCAGGTCCCATCTCTGTGTCATGTACAGGGCTCAGGTCCCATCTCTATGTCATGTACAGGGCTCAGGTCCCATCTCTATGTCATGTACAGGGCTCAGGTCCCATCTCTGTGTCGTGTACAGGGCTCAGGTCCCATCTCTGCGTCGTGTACAGGGCTCAGGTCCCATCTCTGTGTCGTGTACAGGGCTCAGGTTCCATCTCTGTGTCATGTACAGGGCTCAGGTCACATCTCTGTGTGCACAGGGCTCAGGTCCCATCTCTGTGTCATGTACAGGGCTCAGGTCCCATCTCTATGTCATGTACAGGGCTCAGGTCCCATCTCTATGTCATGTACAGGGCTCAGGTCCCATCTCTGTGTCGTGTACAGGGCTCAGGTTCCATCTCTGTGTCGTGTACAGGGATCAGGTCCCATCTCTGTGTGCTCAGGGCTCAGGGTCCCATCTCTGTGTCATGTACAGGGCTCAGGTCCCATCTCTATGTCATGTACAGGGCTCAGGTCCCATCTCTATGTCATGTACAGGGCTCAGGTCCCATCTCTGTGTCGTGTACAGGGCTCAGGTCCCATCTCTGCGTCGTGTACAGGGCTCAGGTCCCATCTCTGTGTCGTGTACAGGGCTCAGGTTCCATCTCTGTGTCATGTACAGGGCTCAGGTCACATCTCTGTGTGCACAGGGCTCAGGTCCCATCTCTGTGTCATGTACAGGGCTCAGGTCCCATCTCTATGTCATGTACAGGGCTCAGGTCCCATCTCTATGTCATGTACAGGGCTCAGGTCCCATCTCTGTGTCGTGTACAGGGCTCAGGTCCCATCTCTGTGTCGTGTACAGGGCTCAGGTCCCATCTCTATGATCTGGGGGCTGAGGGCCCATCTCTGTGTCGTGCACAGGGCTCAGGTCCCATCTCTGTGTCATGTACAGGGCTCAGGTCCCATCTCTGTGTGCACAGGGCTCAGGTCCCATCTCTGTGTCGTGTACAGGGCTCAGGTCCCATCTCTGTGTGCACAGGGCTCAGGTCCCATCTCTGTGTCGTGTACAGGGCTCAGGTCCCATCTCTGTGTGCACAGGGCTCAGGTCCCATCTCTGTGTCATGTACAGGGCTCAGGTCCCATCTCTGTGTCGTATACAGGGCTCAGGTCCCATCTCTGTGTCGTGTACAGGGCTCAGGTCCCATCTCTGTGTGCACAGGGCTCAGGTCCCATCTCTGTGTCATGTACAGGGCTCAGGTCCCATCTCTGTGTCGTGTTCAGGGCTCAGGTCCCATCTCTGTGCCGTGCACAGGGCTCAGGTCCCATCTCTGTGTGCACAGGGCTCAGGTCCCATCTCTGTGTCATGTGCAGGGCTCAGGTCCCATCTCTATGATCTTGGGGCTGAGGGCCCATCTCTGTGTCGTGCACAGGGCTCAGGTCCCATCTCTGTGTGTACAGGGCTCAGGTCCCATCTGTGTCGTGTACAGGGCTCAGGTCCCATCTCTGTGTCATGTACAGGGCTGAGGGCCCATCTCTGTGTCATGCACAGGGCTCAGGTCCCATCTCTGTGTTGTGTACAGGGCTCAGGTCCCATCTCTGTGTCGTGTACAGGGCTCAGGTCCCATCTCTATGGTGTGTACAGGGCTCAGGTCCCATCTCTGTGTCATGTACAGGGCTCAGGTCCCATCTCTGTGTGCACAGGGCTCAGGTCCCATCTCTGTGTGCACAGGGCTTAGGTCCCATCTCTATGTAATACACAGGGCTCAGGTCCCATCTCTATGTCATACACAGGGCTCAGGTCCCATCTCTGTGTTGTGCACAGGGCTCAGGTCCCATCTCTGTGTCGTGTACAGGTCTCAGGTCCCATGTCTGTGCGCACAGGGCTCAGGTCCCATCTCTGTGTGCACAGGGCTCAGGTCCCATCTCTGTGTCATGTACAGGGCTCAGGTCCCATCTCTGTGTGCACAGGGCTCAGGTCTCATCTCTGTGTCATGCACAGGGCTCAGGTCCCATCTCTGTGTCGTGTACAGGGCTCAGGTCCCATCTCTGTGTGCACAGGGCTCAGGTCCCATCTATGTGTCATGTACAGGGCTCAGGTCCCATCTCTGTGTCGTGTACAGGGCTCAGGTCCCATCTCTATGTCATACACAGGGCTCAGGTCCCATCTCTATGTCGTGTACAGGGCTCAGGTCCCATCTCTGTGTCGTGTACAGGGCTCAGGTCCCATCTCTGTGTCATGTACAGGGCTCAGGTCCCATCTCTGTGTCATGTACAGGGCTCAGGTCCCATCTCTGTATGCACAGGGCTCAGGTCCCATCTCTGTGTTGTGTACAGGGCTCAGGTCCCATCTCTGTGTCGTGCACAGGGCTCAGGTCCCAGCTCTGTGTGCACAGGGCTTAGGTCCCATCTCTATGTAATACACAGGGCTCAGGTCCCATCTCTATGTCATGCACAGGGCTCAGGTCCCATCTCTATGTCGTGTACAGGGCTCAGGTCCCATCTCTATGTCATGTACAGGGCTCAGGTCCCATCTCTGTGTCGTGTACAGGGCTCAGGTCCCATCTCTGTGTTGTGTACAGGGCTCAGGTCCCATCTCTGTGTGCACAGGGCTCAGGTCCCATCTCTGTGTGCACAGGGCTTAGGTCCCATCTCTATGTAATACACAGGGCTCAGGTCCCATCTCTATGTCATACACAGGGCTCAGGTCCCATCTCTGTGTTGTGCACAGGGCTCAGGTCCCATCTCTGTGTCGTGTACAGGGCTCAGGTCCCATCTCTGTGTGCACAGGGCTCAGGTCCCATCTCTGTGTGCTCAGGGCTCAGGTCCCATCTCTGTGTCGTGTACAGGGCTCAGGTCCCATCTCTATGATCTGGGGGCTGAGGGCCCATCTCTGTGTCATGCACAGGGCTCAGGTCCCATCTCTGTGTTGTGTACAGGGCTCAGGTCCCATCTCTGTGTCGTGTACAGGGCTCAGGTCCCATCTCTATGGTGTGTACAGGGCTCAGGTCCCATCTCTGTGTCATGTACAGGGCTCAGGTCCCATCTCTGTGTGCACAGGGCTCAGGTCCCATCTCTGTGTGCACAGGGCTTAGGTCCCATCTCTATGTAATACACAGGGCTCAGGTCCCATCTCTATGTCATACACAGGGCTCAGGTCCCATCTCTGTGTTGTGCACAGGGCTCAGGTCCCATCTCTGTGTCGTGTACAGGTCTCAGGTCCCATGTCTGTGCGCACAGGGCTCAGGTCCCATCTCTGTGTGCACAGGGCTCAGGTCCCATCTCTGTGTCATGTACAGGGCTCAGGTCCCATCTCTGTGTGCACAGGGCTCAGGTCTCATCTCTGTGTCATGCACAGGGCTCAGGTCCCATCTCTGTGTCGTGTACAGGGCTCAGGTCCCATCTCTGTGTGCACAGGGCTCAGGTCCCATCTATGTGTCATGTACAGGGCTCAGGTCCCATCTCTGTGTCGTGTACAGGGCTCAGGTCCCATCTCTATGTCATACACAGGGCTCAGGTCCCATCTCTATGTCGTGTACAGGGCTCAGGTCCCATCTCTGTGTCGTGTACAGGGCTCAGGTCCCATCTCTGTGTCATGTACAGGGCTCAGGTCCCATCTCTGTGTCATGTACAGGGCTCAGGTCCCATCTCTGTATGCACAGGGCTCAGGTCCCATCTCTGTGTTGTGTACAGGGCTCAGGTCCCATCTCTGTGTCGTGCACAGGGCTCAGGTCCCAGCTCTGTGTGCACAGGGCTTAGGTCCCATCTCTATGTAATACACAGGGCTCAGGTCCCATCTCTATGTCATGCACAGGGCTCAGGTCCCATCTCTATGTCGTGTACAGGGCTCAGGTCCCATCTCTATGTCATGTACAGGGCTCAGGTCCCATCTCTGTGTCGTGTACAGGGCTCAGGTCCCATCTCTGTGTTGTGTACAGGGCTCAGGTCCCATCTCTGTGTGCACAGGGCTCAGGTCCCATCTCTGTGTGCACAGGGCTTAGGTCCCATCTCTATGTAATACACAGGGCTCAGGTCCCATCTCTATGTCATACACAGGGCTCAGGTCCCATCTCTGTGTTGTGCACAGGGCTCAGGTCCCATCTCTGTGTCGTGTACAGGGCTCAGGTCCCATCTCTGTGTGCACAGGGCTCAGGTCCCATCTCTGTGTGCTCAGGGCTCAGGTCCCATCTCTGTGTCGTGTACAGGGCTCAGGTCCCATCTCTATGATCTGGGGGCTGAGGGCCCATCTCTGTGTCATGCACAGGGCTCAGGTCCCATCTCTGTGTTGTGTACAGGGCTCAGGTCCCATCTCTGTGTCGTGTACAGGGCTCAGGTCCCATCTCTATGGTGTGTACAGGGCTCAGGTCCCATCTCTGTGTGCACAGGGCTCAGGTCCCATCTCTGTGTGCTCAGGGCTCAGGTCCCATCTCTGTGTCGTGTACAGGGCTCAGGTCCCATCTCTATGATCTGGGGGCTGAGGGCCCATCTCTGTGTCGTGCACAGGGCTCAGGTCCCATCTCTGTGTCATGTACAGGGCTCAGGTCCCATCTCTGTGTGTACAGGGCTCAGGTCCCATCTGTGTCGTGTACAGGGCTCAGGTCCCATCTCTGTGTCATGCACAGGGCTCAGGTCCCATCTCTATGATCTGGGGGCTGAGGGCCCATCTCTACATTGCAAGAGATGCAGGGCTTGGCCCTCTGTTGTGCCTTGGTATCGGCTCCATCACTCCATGGAACCCACTGCTCTGGCCTCCCCCACACCTGCAGTACCTGAGTCCCGGACAGAGGGAGCCACCTGCCCAGAGCCAGAACCAAGAACGGTGGTTTGGGAAGTAATCAGAGTCCTACCTGGAGCCTGTGCCCCAAGAGGTGCTATCTCGTGCTAATGGCAGCAAGTCCCAGCAGGCGAAGGCCTCTTCCAGAACATTCTCCTTCTCATCTCCTTGACAGGTTTATCCAAGAGCGCTTGATGATTTTCTGCAGAGTATCTATACCCAGATAAACAGAGGTGAATTATGGCACTGTTACCCCCAGAGCACAGGGCCAGGGGGAACTGGCCTAGAACCACAGCTTAGCTCGGGAGGAGCTGGACTGGACACCATGGGATCCTGGGCTGTGACTCTAAAGGCCTCCCCAGGGCATGGGTGTGAGCCCCAGGATCCCGCTGTCCTTGAGCCGTGGTCGGGGAGGACTCCCTGTCCTGGGGCTGCTGTAGGGGAGGACTCACTGTCCTGGAGCCGTTGTAGGGGAGCACTCACTGTCCTGGAGCCACTCTAGGGGAGGACTCACTGTCCTGGAGCCATTTTAGGGGAGGACTCACTGTCCTGGAGCCACTGTAGGGGAGGACTCACTGTCCTGAAGCCATTGTAGGAGAGGACTCACTGTCCTGAAGCCATTGTAGGGGAGGACTCACTGTCCTGAAGCCATTGTAGGGGAGGACTCACTGTCCTGAAGCCATTGTAGGGGAGGACTCACTCTCCTGAAGCCATTGTAGGGGAGGACTCACTGTCCTGAAGCCATTGTAGGGGATCACTCACTGTCCTGGAGCCACTGAGGGGAGCACTCACTGTCCTGGTGCCGCTGTAGGGGAGGACTCACTGTCCTGGAGCCATTGTAAGGGTGGACTCAGCTGGGGCCACTGCCACGCACGTCACGGGAAACACCCGCTGGCCCCTCCACGGCCTGGCGTGACCTCCAGCCGGCTGATGCTCTCCCTGCTCCCCCTCTCTGCACCCTCCATCTGTCAACCCATCCCAGCGTCAAATGGGAGAGCTTTGCGTCTCCTCACTGACATCCAAGAAGCCCCGAAGGATCCATCACTCCACTGGTTTTTTTTATCATGTCAATATTTTCAATAAACAGCCCTTTGCTTGAGTGCTCTCAGAATATGATTAGCATAATTCCCTTCACTTCCTCCAAGTTTGATATCTACAAGGCTATTTTGGCAAGAGCATAATGCAGGCTGACTGGGGCAGAGCCCTGGAACACTGCTCTTCCTCTCTTCCTTTTAACAGTGCCCCTAGAGGGGAGCCGGCGCAGGGCCTCTCGTCCCAGCACCACACGGCGGATTCTGATGAGAAACCAGACATTTCCCCCAGGGAAAGCAGCCGTCAGGAGCCAGCTGAGCCAGCCCTTGGGTTATTTACTTTTTAAATATCACTGGCATTCTCCTGCCACGGCCTCCAGAAAGCCCTTCCTGGCGTCTCTTCCTCTCCCTTTGGCAATAGAATCAAGTCCTTCTTTGTCTGGACAGCCCTTTTACGTTATAAGCATTTTTATTATAATTCTCATAGTACACTATTAGAGTAAACGCGTTGGCCTAGCAACTTCAGACACTAAATTACTGCTAAACTAGTTATGGTCAAGAAGCCGCCTCTGCATCCTGGCTGCTGACTTTGGTCCCCACCCCCACCTCCCCCAGGCCCAACACTCCTCTCTCCCCCCTGCCCTGCACCCGCGTGGCCTGGTGGCTTCTCTCACACATGAGCAGGGCGCCGCCGGTGCGTGCTTCTTCTGAGATTAGGTCACCAGGCGCTGCTGACTCTGGCTTTCCCTCAGCTGCTATCCCTCAGCCGCTGGGAGGTAGGTCCCAGCCATTGTCAGAGCAGCCATGTGAAGTCCCAGATGGGGCTCGGGCCTCCTGCTGTAGCCAGGGTCACCTGGAGGGTGACGGGTCTGTCCCCGCCTGCACTGAGGGCTGGGACCAGGCGTCCGCTCGCCCAGGAGTGCAGTGAGCAGAGCCTGGGCTCCTGTCCCTCAGGAGCTAAGATGCAGATGCCTCCGACTTGCAGTTTTTCAGCACAGGGCTGTCAGCCTCGCAATGGTGCAACGGCCACAAGCAGCTGGTAGTTGGAATGCTAGTGGTTTCCCAGGTTTGCATCTTCTCCCAGGATACTGGAGGTAGACGCTCTGGTCAGCCACTTCCCTGGAACCACGAGGGACAGTCCCCGAGACAGGGACTGTGATGTCCTCCTGGGTTCGGGCTGTGCAGGCGCACTAAGTGCATTTCCACCTTGACGACGTTCACGAGATGGAGGCCCACCTGAGCTACAGGTACATCTGCCCTAAATGCCTCTACTTGAAGATAATAAACTGGGAGGCATGCACTGCAGAGAAACGCTAACCAGTACGTAAGCGGTGGAACTGAGCGGAGTCAACTTCCTCTGAGGGTCCGGAGGTCACTGGGCAGGGCAGAGGGGAACGTTCACATCGTGGACACCCCCAGATCAGAGATAGTAGGTTTTGAGACAAATAAAATTAGACTCAGCAGAGTGAATTAGAACATAAGCTGGAATGAGACATTACAAAGTTCAAGTTCAAATCTGTCATGGACGGCACTGGGAACCTTAGCTCCTGGTAACACTTGTTCCAGGCACACTCTAACAGAGAGGGATTCACTAATGGCCTCGATCACAGATCCAATCCTCTCTGGGACCTGGGTGATACCAAGGCCAGCACACAATCCCCCCTCGGGGGCCTCAGGCGGGTGTGCAATGGCCGACCTCACATGATGAGAGGTGAGCCCCACAGCCTTGCTCTCTCCTGTGATGGGTCTCACATCGCAGAAGGGATCCACACATCCCTCCTGTAATCCTGCTTTGGCACACACAATGGTAGCACAAAGGAAAAGGGAGAGCAAAATGGCTCTTGATGGATTGAGGATGCGCAGGACAATGTCTCCAGAGAGCCCTCCTGCTTCCCATTCTGCCCCGAGACACACACCGAGGCCCAGCCGAGCCCTCCCAGACACGGAGCAGGCCCCTGCCTCGGAGCCACACTGAAAGTCCTCGGCCACGACCCTCCCGGTGGACCCTCCACCTCTCAGCCATCACAAACGGGGCTCTGCAGTGCAGCAAAGAACACCCCAAATCTATAGTCTCCTGATTCTGCCAACCAGCTGATGACACCAGCTTGGTCTGGAGGAAAATAAGGAGGCCATTTCCATCACAGAAGACCGGACACTTGATGGGTTCCTGTCGCATTCGATTCTAGCAGTGCATTGAATTGTACACCTAAGAGAACTACTTCATCTGTTGTGTATGATTAACCTTGAGAAATGTGCCTCTCTATGCACAGACAGGTAAGAATCAAGAGCCACCTTCTACACAGGGAGAAGCAGGGTGTAGGCCTCAATGGATTCATAGTGGAGGACAGAGGCTGCTCACCTGAGGAGTGTGTGGTGGGAGCCCTTGGCTCTAACCTTCTCTCTCTCGGGAAAGTTCCCTTCATATGGGTTTGCAGTAGCACTGGCAGCCTGCAGCCAAGGGGGAAGGGGAACAGGTATGCACAGTGCCTGCCTCTAGACAGGAGGTCCGCAGAGGCAAAGCCAGCGACCTGGCTGGCCCCAGCTTCCAATTGCGTAATGTCCAGTGACCCCAGGAGCAAACTCCAGGCTGCAACACCCCCTCCAAGAGTGAACGGAGAGTTCATGCAAGTGCACAGAAGGTGTGTAGACGGGGGGACACTCTCCTGGCTCCCAGAGCCACTCCCAGTCCACCCCCAGTCCACTCCCAGTCCACCCCCAATCCACCCCAATCCACCCCCAGTCCACCCCCAGTCCACCCCCAGTCCACTCCCAATCCACCCCCAGTCCACCCCCAGTCCACTCCCAATCCACCCCCAGTCCACCCCCAGTCCACTCCCAATCCACCCCCAGTCCACCCCCAGTCCACTCCCAGTCCACCCCCAGTCCACCCCAATCCACTCCCAGTCCACCCCCAGTCCACTCCCAATCCACCCCCAGTCCACCCCCAGTCCACTCCCAGTCCACTCCCCAGTCCACCCCAAGTCCACCCCCACTCCACCCCCACTCCACCCCCAGTCCTCTCCCCAGTCCACCCCAAGTCCACCCCCAGTCCACTCCCAGTCTACTCCCCAGTCCACCCCCAGTCCACTCCAATCCACTCCCAGTCCACCCCCAGTCCACCCCCAGTCCACCTCCAGTCCACTCCCAGTCCACTCCAATCCACTCCCAGTCCACCCCCAGTCCACCCCCAGTCCACCCCCAGTCCACCCCAATCCACTCCCAGTCCACCTCCACTCTACTTCCAGTCCACCCCCAGTCCTCTCCTGTGCCACTCCTGGTCCTCCCCCAGGTCACTCCCGGTCCACTCCCTGGCCACTCTGCAGTCTGCCTCTCCCCTTCCCACACTGCTGGCAAGCACAACAATTATCTGCAGGAAGTGCTGGCGGCTGTGGAAGTGAGTCTCACTTGCACCCTGCGGGACAAAGTCAGCCGGGCAGAATGCTCTAGAACATGGTCCACCCTTGCAGGAGCAGCATAGGACAGGGAGCAGGGCCCAGCTCAGGACAGAACCACAAGACCCCACCCTGGGAAGTTTCTGTGCCAGCGCCTCTGACTCCCCTCATTAAGCAAGTTCACCAGGATTCCTATTCCACAAGGAAAAAAGAGCACGTGCTTTATCTCCCTCTTTCTCTAAACCCAAATAAAACCATAAAGGAAGGTTTTCAAGAAGTAGAACGCTGTAACACAAAAGGCAGGCTAGAAGAAAGAACACCAGTAGATACGGACTTTCAGGGGGTTCTGGGAGACACAGACCCTTGCAGAGGCTTGGGAGACAGAACACTGAGCCCCCGACTGCACACAGAGACATCAAGGGAGGTGTCAGGAAGACATGAGAAGCCTGATGCCCAGAAGAGCCACGGGGTGACCACGGGAATGAGGCGTGGTGAGAAGAGAGGACCCACCAGGGACCACAGCCAGCGTCACCGGCAGGATTCTCAGAGCTGGCCAGGTCATAGAAAGGTCCCTGCTCTCGCCAGTACCCCCAGCTAGGGGGGAAACAAGCAAATAAGTGCTTAAAAACCTAAGTGTAAACCACAAATAGTGTCCCACACTGGCAGAGGATCCAAAGAGAGCTCTGAGTGGGAACTGGAGGTCCGAAGACAGAAGGAAGACCTCTCAGCACCTACCAGGGCAGGGTAACTCAGACCCTGAGGAGGCTCCGGCTGCTGGGTCAGAGAGCCCCACCGAGGATGCCATGTCCAGCTGCTGGAATTCCATTCACCCACTAGGAAGAATGATCTTGTACTATTCATACGGAAATGGAAAACTTGGAAAAATGTATAACAAGCAAAGTAAGCCAGGCTCAGAGAACATAGGTTAGCTAGTTTTCTTCATTTGTAGCAGCTAGAATGTGTCTATACATCTAGAAGTAAACGCACTCGATAGGATGCAAGGGTTTACAAATGATTTCCGTGAAGTGTAATAGACTCTATGGAGAGTATAATCCTTTAAAAAGACCAAGTCAACACCCAACAAAGCAAGTGCCAGGAAATGGTACAGGAAGAGGCTAGGGTGGGGCCAAGGGGAAAGGTTAGATGAATGAAGCAGGAAGGGAGGAGAGCGCGGGCAGGAGGTCGCTCTATGTACCTCGGAGTAGGAAATGTAAGAGGGGTGGGGTAGTTGGAAGGGCTAAAGATGTTGAAGGAATGACAGGATCAAGATGCATTGTACACATAAACTGCTTTGTTAAATGGCAAAAAAAAAAAAGCCAATCATAACCTAAAATTAAGGCCAGTCAGGGAAGAGGTGGGTTGGGAGCGGGGGGAGGGGCGGGTTGGGAGGGGCGGGTTGGGAGGGGTGGTGAGAACGCTGAAAGGAATGACACTGATCAAAATGCACTGTGTTCATCCACTGCTTCGCTGAGTGGTGAGTCCTTTGAGCAACTACATGAAGACAATAAACCTATTTGTAAAAGCACAGATTGTTCGTGGGACAAATGAATGGACTCAAGAACTACAAGATTAACAAAGCAACTGACAAAATGGCAATGGTAAATACATGATCAATACACTGCTTCAACTATGAATGACTAAAGGGTAGCTGAATGATATTGGTAAAACAAAATACCAGGGTCAATTATATGCTGTCTACGAGAAACTCATATTTTATATTTAAGGATTCACAGGGGCAGGGAACACAGAGCTAGAAAATGAAATCTTATATAAATTTTAGTCAAAAGAACAACTGATAGGTATATTTGTTTCAAACAAAATTAACTTTGTATCAAAACTATCAGAAGAGACATTTTCAAATGATTAAAGTGTCAATGCAGTGGAAATAACCATCATAATATGTATGCACCTAACAAGAGAGCAGCTCAATAGATAAGGCAAATAGTGATAAAAATTGAAAAAGAGAAATAGATATCAATACAATAGCACCAGGAGTCCTTGATGGTTCACTTTCAATCATGGATAGGATATCCCAAGAATTGACCAATAGATAAATAAGTAAATGTCCCTGGCAGAGTTAGATAACATCTTCCAATCACCAGCAGCAGAATGTGTTGTTTGTCACACAAAAACAAATATATTAAATGGATAACTCCATCTCAAAGGGTAAGAAAAAGAACAAACCGTGCCCTAATTTGACAGGAGAAAACCGACAGTAAAGGTCTAGAGTAAAGATAATAAGGCAGAAAAAAATATAATAATAAAGCAGAAAGATAGTAGAAAAGAAACAGAAGCCATGAATTAAGAAAAATTTCTAGAAATTATTAGAACCTCAGCTGAAATAAGAAAAAACAGAGAAGATGCAAATATGTGAACTCAGAAATTAAAGAAGAAAGATTGCAACAGGTATCACAGGAATAGATCAGATTAAGACAGAGTATTCATATCAACTACACAGCAACAAACTAGATAACTAGAAGAAATGGATAAATCCTGGCAACATGCTGCCAACGAAGACTACATTGTGAAACTATGTGATGCTTATAACATAAAAAGACTGTCAACTGAAATAAACAATAAAATG